>NC_085006.1:6410956-6415689 GCF_963854185.1 Sardina pilchardus
ACAAAGAAAGGGACAGAGTAACCAGAGAGAGAAATATATATATATATATATATATAGAGAGAGAGAGAGAGAGAGAGAGAGAGAGAGAGAATGAGTAAGAGAGAAATAGGGATATATACTGTACAGTATATATATATATACTGTATATAGACCCAAGGCTTACCGTCTCATAGTTGTACCACACCGCATCAGGGATGTAGGCCCTCACATGCTCCACGCCCTGCCAAACAAAGCACATGGACTCATCAGCAGGAGCACTTCAGAGACAAGATGGCCTCCCTATCAGAGACAAGAGAAGAGACAGGCAAAGCATCTGCGTTTTTTCCCCTGACACACTTTTTGATAGATGGGCTCTGATTAAAATTTAATCTTTTTATTAATCATGCCTGTCCAGACGGCAATAATCCCTAATCGAGGAGTGACCTCTGATGGGGCTCCGGTGGTTATGGGGAGCGTCTGCGCCTTTCATTAAAAAAGAAAAAGAACGGCGGATCAGAGTTAAAGTTGGCGGAGGGAGCGCGAGAGAAGAAGGGATGGAGAGAGGGACGGATGGGAGGGATGGATGCATGGATGGGTGGATGCATGGATGAGGAAGGGTAGGAGCTGCCATGCGCGCCTCAAGCAGAGTGACGCTGAAAGGGTGCTGTCCTCTCCAGGTAAAAAGCCATCCCTGGCACTGTCACTCACCGCCTCAGTCGGCCTGTCATGTTTTCGCCCGTTCTCTACAGCCTGACATTACAGCTCTGAAGGACAAGAAGCAAGACGAGGCGACGGGAGAGAGAGCGGAGCGAGTCCACATGAGGAAATGAAGAGAGAGAGAGAGAGAGAGAGAGGGGGAGAGAGAGAGAGAGAGGAGGAGAAGGATGGATTGGGAAGAAAGAAAAAAAAGAGGAAGAGTGAGGAGTCAGGAGAAGCTGGTGTTTCTATCGCCTTAGGATTGTCAAAGTGACTTCCCTTTCAAATTGGCTCCCCACGGGCATGGTGGATCTCACGCGGGCCAGGGTGATAGACTTGAGCGCCGGGGACACACCGGGGGAATGCCAATGTGTCTGGAGGCCCCTGCAGCTCGCCAGGATCAAACTGAGATCTCCAAGTCTTAGTCTCCGGAAGATTCTCCTCCCCCCGACACACACACACACACACACACACCCCACACCCCACACCTCTCCCACCTGCACCTCTTAACGCAGGAGGATGAGCCCATTGTGACGTGTTAGTGTAACTTAATGAGCTGTTTGAGCAGGAGTCCCGTGAATAGATAAGATGCTGCATGATCAGTTCCCAGTGAAATCAGATCACCAATGTTTTATGTCTGATGTAAAAACGTACATGTTTGAGTCCCAGTGTGAGCATTTCTCCCACTGCTGAGGGACCGCTGGTGATTATTGAGCGTGAGCCGGCGCTGTAACGTCCTGGGCTGTAAAAGCAAGGGGCGCCACAGCTGGTCTGCTTTTCCCCCCGCACTGAGCAGCGGAGCGGCTGCTGACTGTTAATGATTTAAGCATAATAGGGGAGAGATGTGAGGGATGGCAGCCTCAGTCTCAGCACCACTGGTGGAGGGGGGGGGGGGAGGGGGGGAGGAGAGGGGGTCGAGGGGGGGCTGTCAGTCAGGGAGCCTGCCTGACCCCCCCAGTCTGACGGCTGCCTTTGATCCCCACACGGGGCGCTCATTTAGGGGGGAGTAATTAAGAGCCAGCCGATGAGCGCCCGGGTATGAAAAGAAACAAGTCAAAAGAAAAAAAAAGAGGAAGAAGAGATGGAGGGAGGGAGGGAGGGAGAGAAAGAAAGAAAGAGAAGACGAGGGGGAGGAAAGGAGGGAGGGAGGGAGGGAGGAGGAGGATGAGGAGGCGGGAAGGCAGGGGGGACGGGAGGAGATTTCCCCAGTCAGAAGCCATACTGCGCAGATCAAGGTTCGGCGGACTGTCTCAGAAGTGGGGAAGCGAGTTGTTGGATGTCATTAGAGAAACAGTCGAGGAGCAGAGAGGCGAGGAGAGGAGAGGAGAGAAGGAGGAGAGAAGAGGAGAGGAGAGGAGAGGCGAGGAGAGCAGGAGCAGGAGCAAGGGGAGCACTTCTGAGTCTTTCTTTCGCTCAACCCTTCTTTTAAAGTGTGCCCTTTTTAAATGCTCCCTGCTTATCAATTTAAAGCCCGTATAAAAATGCTGGCTGCCTTTCATTGTTAATGCAGTGGTGCCCGGAAGAAAGCGGATTAATTTCACTCCAACTCATTGGGATGTGGCTTAATGCTCGCTGCCCAGAGGGTGAGATGGAGGTTGGCACTCATGTTCTGTGAGTGTCCAAAAGTGCATTGTATCGCCAGCCTAAATCAACTTCACTTTTTCAACAACAAGGACCCTGGTTGAACTTTTCTTAGCCGCAGTTTAAATCGGAGAGATCTGTTTCATTATGGAAAAAAAAAACACACACACACACACATGCGAGGGGCCATGTTAAATTGGCAATTAATCACCCACTTTAACATGACCGCAATCTATCTTCAATTCTCATTTCATCATAATGAGGTCAGTGCTCTCATTAGACAGAAAAGAAAAAGTGGATGGGGGAAATGAAAAGAGAGACGAGAGAGAAAAGTCTCTGTCACTTCGTTCCCATCCCAGTGGAGGTCAGTGTAGGCCCACAGGAAGAAGCGCACAGTTTGGGTAGAGCCCAAAATCTGATCCTGCTCTGGCACGGGCTGACACATGATGCCTGGCTTCAAATAGTGTGCCGTTTCTATCACCGGTGATCTTCCAGCTTGTGCAAACAGGAAAACAGCGCACAAAGTAACAACTGTGTGTGTGTGCATGTGTCTGTGTCTGTGTGTGTGTGTGTGTGTGTGTGTGTGTGTGTGTGTGTGTGTGTGTGTGTGTGTGTGTGTGTCTGTGTGACAGACAAGAATAGAGAGAAAAAGACAAGAAAGAGAAAGGAAGAGAGAGTGTGAGTGTATGTGTGTGTGTGTGTGTGTGTGTGTGTGTGTGTGTGTGAGAGAGAGAGTGTGAGAATGAGTCTGAGAGACAGGAATAGAGAGAAAAGGTAATGGAGAGAGAGAGAAAGAGAAAAAGTGTGTGTGTGTGTGTGTGTGTGTGTGTGTGTGTGTGTTGTGTGTGTGTGTGTGATGCTTACAGGATCCAGCACAGGTGTGATGAGCAGGTGGGCCCCCCCACAGGAACTGGCGGTCCACATTCCAAGTAATGCTATCAGCATAGAACCTGGAAAGACAAGGCACAAGGCCATCCCAAGGTCAAGCTACTTTCTTTTGCTTCACCCAAAACAAACTGAATCAAGAGCACCCATATTAAAACCACCACCACAGAGAATCAGGATCAGGATCAGGATCAATCTGAATCAAGATTAGAGGATTAGAGGGTCTTTATCAGGATCTGGATTAGAGGATCAGAAATGTGGTTCGTTATGTGTACTAATTTACACAAATGTATGTGATTTGGATTTGGATTCAGAATTGGAATGTGATTTGGATTTGGATTCAGATTCAGATTCAGATTCGTATTTTGATTTGGATTTGGATTTGGATTTGGATTCAGATTAGTATTTGGATTGTGCTGAGCGGCACTCACTCGTGCATCATGGGCCGCACCACCGTGTCCCCGTGGACGTGGGCCCTGTAGAACAGGGTGTAGAGGTAGGGCAGCAGCGTGTAGCGGATGTTCAGGTAGTGCTTGGAGGTCTGCACCAGCAGGAGTTGGCTCCGTAATACGCAGGATCCTGGGGCTGCAGAGAGAAGTAGAGTACGAGAGGGAAAAAAAGAGAGGAATGAGAGAGAGTGTGTGGAGGAGAGGCAAGAGAGAGAGACCTGCGCCTGTTCTCAACCCCGGGTCTCGTTGTTTGCGCTGATTGTTTGTGCCTGGCGGGGGCTAAGTGATTATCGCTGGCCCCCTCGGAAAGGTCAAGCCGTATTCGTCTGATTTAGTCACGAATATCAATTTCTATTCATCGTCATCTCCTGTCTGTCGGTGGGGAAGGAGGGCCGCATCTAGCATTCTCTCTGTGTGCGCGCCTGTCTGATTAGCGCCTCCCGCTAATGCATCAGTAATGACTGGTGATTCATCACTCAGGAATAAGGTTGTGTGGGCATGTATGTGCGTGTGTGTGTGTGTGTGTGTGTGTGTGTGTGTGAGAGAGGGAGAGGGGTGACGGCAGCCTACCCGGTAGCCCTGTGCGTTATGGTTCCTGCTGAAGGGGGTAGAACGCTCCGACCTGCATCCAGCGGCGACACAGCTCCTCGGGCGAGTCGTCGAAGAAGCCGCAGATGTCCGCTCCGATCTGTCAGGGACAGGAGAGGAGAGGGGGGGGGGGGTGGGGGGAGAAATGACCACTCGACATCACGTCAGCGCTGAAGAATGAGGGGATGTCAAACAAACACAACCCCCGCCCCAGGCCTGGGGTGCAATAACATCGCTCACATTGTTTGCCAGGCAAACAGAGCAGAATACAAACTCAAACCTTCATCCATGAGTGGATTGGTTGGAACTTCAAACATCACTCACTGATGTATTGGTCGAAAACAATGTTGACCATGCTTGGTAAACACACACACACACACACACACACACACACACACACACACTCTCGCTCGCACACAGACATACACACACACACACACACACACACAACACACACACACACACACACACACAGACACACACAGAGAGAGAGAGAGAAAGGACCCCCTCCCCAAGTGAAACACATTGCTTCTAATCCAGCCTCTGTGCCTGGTT
>NC_085006.1:6420889-6430889 GCF_963854185.1 Sardina pilchardus
GAGAGGAACACGTTTAAGTGGCACAATATTACAAGACCCATCTCAGCAGCAGCTCCCCCACTCATCACCACTCCACTGACACTGACCATCACACGCCCAGCTCTCTTTGTTTTCCACACTTTTTCTCCTTTTTCTTCTCTCTCTCTATCCCTCTCTCTCTCTCTCTCTCTCTCTGTGAGTGAGTCCATGGCGAGGTGGAGTGGGAGCGGAGCATCACTCCGGAGCTGTCCACGGGCAATTTCAGATCTTATCTGCTGTTCATTGTCCACCCTGCCTGATAAAGAGGGATCTTGTCTCTTCCTGCTCGGTGGGGGATAATTTCTGGGCCTTAATTGATGAAGTCTGACAGGCGTTCCCACACACACACGCACACACACACACACACACACAGAGAAACTGACAGATAGACATACAGACACACACACAAACACACACACAAACAGAACGTCACACTGAAACATGCACACACACATAGGCTACACACACAATTGCACATACAGGCACACACACATTCACAGAATAGTAACCACACATACTCACACAAAGCTATTTAGACATGCTCTCTCTCTCTCTCTCTCCCTTACACTCACACTCATACACAAACACATGCATGAATGCATACTCAGACACAAAGAGAGAGACAGAGAGAAGAGTAAGGTCTAAGTGTGAGTCATCTTATCTAATCAGGCATCAGATCGGTGGCTGTGTGAATTTTAATCAGCTGTCTGAGGGCCCTGACCAGACTACAGGCTACGGTCACGGCACATCAGGCCACCTGGGATGGCTCTGTGTTCGTCTGTAGAGTCTACATTGCTATACCTGATGATATGCCCCTCTCATGACTAAGCATGGTAAATATCTTAGTAATGTCAACACTCACCTATGCTTACGCACATATGCATATAGTGAGGTGATAACTCGATAAACATACCCTCGAATGTCAGCCGATTTGGAATATTTTTGGTTTTAGCTTTGTGCCTTGGCAAGACCGCCATACTGTGATGCACAGCAAACCAAAGCCGCCCTGAAATAGATCTGATGGCAAGACAGATTGAGGAATGTCTGGGTCTTTTTCTGGTGTCTGCCCGGGCCTGATGAAATATTCATCAAAAGGCATGTCATCATATGTGTCATTTGCTGACTAAGTTCACCAAGCAGCTCGGGAGCTTTGCCAGTGGGAAAGGAGAGACAGAGAGTGTGTGTGTGTGTGTGTGAGAGAGAGAGACAGAGAGAGAAAGAGAGAGAGAGACAGAGAACAAGAGAGTGATAGAGAGAAGAGACAGAGAATGAGAGCGAGTGATAGAGAGAAGAGAGAGATAGAGAGAGAGAGAGACATAGAATGAGAGAGAAAGAGAGTGAGACAGAGAATAAGAGAGAGAGGAGAGTAACAAAGAAAGGGACAGAGTAACCAGAGAGAGAAATATATATATAGAGAGAGAGGAAGAGAGAGAGAGAGAGAGAGACCCAAGGCTTACCGTCTCATAGTTGTACCACACAGCATCAGGGATGTAGGCCCTCACATGCTCCACGCCCTGCCAAACAAAGCACATGGACTCATCAGCAGGAGCCCTTCAGAGACAAGATGGCCTCCCTATCAGAGACAAGGAAAGAGACAGGCAAAGCATCTGCGTTTTTCCCTACACACTTTTTGATAGATGGGCTCTGATTAAAATTTAATCTTTTTATTAATCATGCCTGTCCAGACAGCAATAATCCCTAATCGAGGAGTGACCTCTGATGGGGCTCCAGTGGTTATGGGGAGCGTCTGCGCCTTTCATTAAAAAAGAAAAAGAACGGCGGATCAGAGTAAAGTTGGCGGAGGGAGCGCGAGAGAAGAAGGGATGGAGAGAGGGATGGATGGGAGGGATGGATGCATGGATGGGTGGATGCATGGATGAGGAGGGGCAGGAGCTGCCATGCGCGCCTCAAGCAGAGTGACGCTGAAGGGTGCTGTCCTCTCCAGGTAAAAAGCCATCCCTGGCACTGTCACTCACCGCCTCAGTCGGCCTGTCATGTTTTCGCCCGTTCTCTACAGCCTGACATTACAGCTCTGAAGGACAAGGAGCAAGACGAGGCGAAAGGGAGAGAGCGGAGCGAGTCCACATGAGGAAATGAAGAGAGAGAGAGAGAGAGAGAGGGGGAGAGAGAGAGAGAGAGAGAGAGAGAGAGAGAGAGAGAGGAGGGGAGAGAGAGAGAGAGATGAGAAGGAGGGATGGGAAGAAAGAAAAAAGAGGAAGAGTGAGGAGTCAGGAGAAGCTGGTGTTCTATCGCCTTAGGATTGTCAAAGTGACTTCCCTTTCAAATTGGCTCCCCACGGGCATGGTGGATCTCACGCGGGCCAGGTGATAGACTTGAGCGCCGGGGACACACCGGGGGAATGCCAATGTGTCTGGAGGCCCCTGCAGCTCCCCAGGATCAAACTGAGATCTCCAAGTCTTAGTCTCCGGAAGATTCTCCTCCCCCCGACACACACACACACACACACACACCCCACACCCCACACCTCTCCCACCTGCACCTCTTAACGCAGGAGGATGAGCCCATTGTGACGTGTTAGTGTAACTTAATGAGCTGTTGAGCAGGAGTCCCGTGAATAGATAAGATGCTGCATGATCAGTTCCCAGTGAAATCAGATCACCAATGTTTTATGTCTGATGTAAAAACGTACACGTTTGAGTCCCAGTGTGAGCATTTCTCCCACAGCTGAGGGACTGCTGGTGATTATTGAGGGTGAGCCGGCGCTGTAACGTCCTGGGCTGTAAAAGCAAGCGGCACCACAGCTGGTCTGCTTTTCCCCCCGCACTGAGCAGCGGAGCGGCTGCTGACTGTTAATGATTTAAGCATAATAGGGCAGAGATGTGAGGGATGGCAGCCTCAGTCTCAGCACCACTGGTGGAGGGGGGGGGGGGGGGGGGGGGGGTCGAGGGGGGCTGTCAGTCAGGGAGCCTGCCTGACCCCCCCAGTCTGACGGCTGCCTTTGATCCCCACACGGGGCGCTCATTTAGGGGGGAGTAATTAAGAGCCAGCCGATGAGCCGCCCGGGTATGAAAAGAAACAAGTCAAAAGAAAAAAGAAGAGGAAGAAGAGATGGAGGGAGGGAGGGAGGGAGAGAAAGAAAGAAAGAGAAGACGAGGGGGAGGAAAGGAGGGAGGGAGGGAGGGAGGAGGAGGATGAGGAGGCGGGAAGGCAGGGGGGACGGGAGGAGATTTCCCCAGTCAGAAGCCATACTGCGCAGATCAAGGTTCGGCGGACTGTCTCAGAAGTGGGGAAGCGAGTTGTTGGATGTCATTAGAGAAACAGTCGAGGAGCAGAGAGGCGAGGAGAGGAGAGGAGAGAAGGAGGAGAGGAGAGGCGAGGAGAGGAGAGGAGAGGAGAGCAGAGGCGAGGAGAGCAGGAGCAGGAGCAAGGGGAGCACTTCTGAGTCTTTCTCTCGCTCAACCCTTCTTTTAAAGTGTGCCCTTTTTAAATGCTCCCTGCTTATCAATTTAAAGCCCGTATAAAAATGCTGGCTGCCTTTCATTGTTAATGCAGTGGTGCCCGGAAGAAAGCGGATTAATTTCACTCCAACTCATTGGGATGTGGCATAATGCTCGCTGCCCAGAGGGTGAGATGGAGGTTGGCACTCATGTTCTGTGAGTGTCCAAAAGTGCATTGTATCGCCAGCCTAAATCAACTTCACTTTTTCAACAACAAGGACCCTGGTTGAACTTTTCTTAGCCGCAGTTTAAATCGGAGAGATCTGTTTCATTATGGAAAAAAAAAACACACACACACACACATGCGAGGGGCCATGTTAAATTGGCAATTAATCACCCACTTTAACATGACCGCAATCTATCTTCAATTCTCATTTCATCATAATGAGGTCAGTGCTCTCATTAGACAGAAAAGAAAAGTGGATGGGGGGAAATGAAAAGAGAGACGAGAGAGAAAAGTCTCTGTCACTCGTTCCCATCCCAGTGGAGGTCAGTGTAGGCCCACAGGAAGAACCGCACAGTTTGGGTAGAGCCCAAATCTGATCCTGCTCTGGCACGGGCTGACACATGATGCCTGGCTTCAAATAGTGTGCCGTTTCTATCACCGGTGATCTTCTGGCTTGTGCAAACAGGAAAACAGCACACAAAGTGACAACTGTGTGTGTGTGTGCGCATGCGTGTGTGTGTGTGTGTGTGTGTGTGTGTGTGTGTGTGTGTGTGTGTGTGTGTGTGTGTGTGTGTGTGTGTGTGTGAGAATGAGTCTGACAGACAAGAATAGAGAGAAAAAGGCAAGAAAGAGAAAGGAAGAGAGAGTGAGAGTATGTGTGTGTGTGTGTGTGTGAGAGAGAGAGTGTGAGAATGAGTCTGAGAGACAGGAATAGAGAGAAAAGGAAATGGAGAAAGAGAGAAAGTGTGTGTGTGTGTGTGTGTGTGTGTGTGTCTGTGTGATGCTCACAGGATCCAGCACAGGTGTGATGAGCAGGTGGGCCCCCCACAGGAACTGGCGGTCCACATTCCAAGTAATGCTATCAGCATAGAACCTGGAAAGACAAGGCACAAGGCCATCCCAAGGTCAAGCTACTTTCTTCTTCTTCACCCAAAACAAACTATATCAAGAGCACCCATATTAAAACCACCACCACAGAGAATCAGGATCAGGATCAGGATCGATCTGAATCAAGATTAGAGGATTAGAGGGTCTTTATCAGGATCTGGATTAGAGGATCAGAAATGTGGTTTGTTATGTAATTCACACAAATGTATGTGATTTGGATTTGGATTCAGAATTGGAATGTGATTTGGATTCAGATTCAGATTTGGATTTGGATTTGGATTTGGATTTGGATTCAGATTCTTATTTGGATTGTGCTGAGCGGCACTCACTCGTGCATCATGGGCCGCACCACCGTGTCCCCGTGGACGTGGGCCCTGTAGAACAGGGTGTAGAGGTAGGGCAGCAGCGTGTAGCGGATGTTCAGGTAGTGCTTGGAGGTCTGCACCAGCAGGGAGTTGGCTCCGTAATACGCAGGGTCCTGGGGCTGCAGAGAGAAGTAGAGTACGAGAGGAAAAAAAGAGAGGGATGAGAGAGAGAGTGTGTGGAGGAGAGGCAAGAGAGAGAGAGACCTGCGCCTGTTCTCAACCCCGGGTCTCGTTGTTTGCGCTGATTGTTTGTGCCTGGCGGGGGCTAAGTGATTATCGCTGGCCCCCTCGGAAAGGTCAAGCCGTATTCGTCTGATTTAGTCACGAATATCAATTTCTATTCATCGTCATCTCCTGTCTGTCGGTGGGGAAGGAGGGCCGCATCTAGCATTCTCTCTGTGTGCGCGCCTGTCTGATTAGCGCCTCCCGCTAATGCATCAGTAATGACTGGTGATTCATCACTCAGGAATAAGGTTGTGTGGGCATGTATGTGCGTGTGTGTGTGTGTGTGTGTGTGTGTGTGTGTGTGTGTGAGAGAGGGAGAGGGGTGACGGCAGCCTACCCGGTAGCCCTGTGCGTTATGGTTCCTGCTGAAGGGGTAGAACGCTCCGACCTGCATCCAGCGGCGACACAGCTCCTCGGGCGAGTCGTCGAAGAAGCCGCAGATGTCCGCTCCGATCTGTCAGGGACAGGAGAGGAGAGGGGGGGGGGGGGGGGGGGGGGAGAAATGACCACTCGACATCACGTCAGCGCTGAAGAATGAGGGGATGTCAAACAAACACAACCCCGCCCAGGCCTGGGGTGCAATAACATCGCTCACATGTTTGCCAGGCAAACAGAGCAGAATACAAACTCAAACCTTCATCCATGAGTGGATTGGTTGGAACTTCAAACATCACTCACTGATGTATTGGTCGAAAACAATGTTGACCATGCTTGGTAAACACACACACACACACACACACACACACACACACACACTCTCGCTCGCACACAGACATACACACACACACACACACACACACACACACAGACACACACAGAGAGAGAGAGAGAAAGGACCCCCTCCCCAAGTGAAACACATTGCTTCTAATCCAGCCTCTGTGCCTGGTTCATCCTGCTGAGAGGTATATGGGAAGAATAAGATGTGCTTGGAGCTTCACAGCAAAATCAAAATGTGGCCTAGACTCTTAAAGCTCCATAAAGCAAATCTGTGTAAACATACTCCCCTCCTCCTCTGCCTTATCTCTCTCTCTCTCTTTCTCTCTGCAACACCTGCTGGGTGTAGGTGTGAATGCTGCCTTGCCACCCACCAACATGTTTGCAATTATCATGTACAAAGCCTGTCATTTTAGGCTAGCTTTTATTCACATTACTTTGTTTCAATATCCCTATCTAGTTAGCTCCGTTCATCTATACAGATTTTGTACTCCATGTAATGTTTTCAGGAATGTTTTCTATTTGTCCTGTCCAGGGCTTTACTCCTTGACTTGACCTTTTGGCACACTGTTTAGCTAAACACGTGCTTTCATCATTTTGAATTATTTTGAATTGCTTTTACTACTAATGAAAACTGCTGTGTAAACCGATTGATTGATTATGCCACTGTGCACTAAAACCTGAAACTGTTCCTCATAAAAAGCACTTGGACTAAAAAAAATGGACCAGCAGCTGGCATTTTTGAAAAATTCCCCAAATACACAGAACACAGGCTTCTCTTTCATTCATTTCATCGCATATGCATCAAGCAATAGCTGATGCACTGTATTCAGTATTTTTAGCTCTGGTAAAACAGACCAGGCTTTGAATATTGATTTACTTCCTTCTTTCTCTGGTGGAGATTCTCTCATTCAATGCAATGAAATAAAAGAAACGATTTAGCCTATACTTGGACTCCTTACAGTACATATAGGCAGAAAATACCATCTAACAATGTCTCCTCATACGCTCAAAAATAAGGGTAAGAAAAAGACCGACCTGGATCCTTCAAAGAAGGATTTGGACATCAATCCTCATACGTCCCCACAGCATGCACACCTTCAGCCCATTCTGATTCTACATGAGAGTATCTTTCTGAATGATGGAGCTCATCTGTTGACATGCCCTCTCTCTCTTGGCATTGCCTTCTTAGGATGTGTTCACATAGTGATAAAAGAGGCGGTCGAGAGCGGCCCTGACCCTGCGCCTAAGCCAGCAGCGGTCTTCTGTTCCCTCCGCTGTACAATTAGAATAAACATGAGGGTCAGAGAGGCCTGATGGGGGGACAGAACCCACTGGCATCTCCGTGGAGCGTGCGTTGGCATCCTTTCATTGCTTAAGGTGCAGCACTTAAGGGCTTGGTCAGTGTCAGCCTATTGATCAGGACCGGGGTTGGCTTTGCAGGAGAAAGCATTAGCCTCTAGCCTACAAATGCTACCACTCTCTGATTCTGTGCTTGTACTGTATACTAGGGGGTAGTGTTTTTTTTGGAAGACTGAACTACCCAAAGAGAGGATAGCTACGGTACGCGACAGAGAAACAACTCTTTCACACACACAGACAAACAAACACACACGCACACAAACACACAAACACAGACACACACACACACACACACAAAGCCCATTTCATGCATCCATTCAGCACTGCAGAGCAGCTCTTACGTAAGGGACTCCAAAGAGGTTGAACTCCAGCATTCCCGGTATGGCCCACTTGATGTCGTTCCAGTTAGCGGCGTTGTCGCCCAGCCAGTGGCCCGAGAACTTGCCCACTCCGGGGAAGGAGGAGCGTGTGAGGATGAAGGAGCGCTGGCTGCCAAACACCTTCCTCACGGCCCTGCACAAGGGCCCAGAAATGGGACACATGAACCACACGAGAGAGAGACAGAGAGAGAGAGAGAGAGAGAGAGAGAGAGAGAGAGAGAGAGAGAGAGAGAGAGACTGGGACTGGGGCTGGGGTATAGGAGGAGGATGGAGGGAAGGAGGGAGGGAGGGAGGGAGAAAGGGAGGGATGGGGCAATGGAAGAGAGGAGCGAGGATGAAAGGAGAAAGGTGGGCCGGGTTTGGAGGTAGATGAAGTAGAAACTACAGGATGAATAAAACAGGCGTCCCACTCTCACCCCAAAATGAACGAGAGAGAAATAGAGAGAAAGAGGGAGGGATAAAGGGAGAGAGAGAGAGAGAGAGAGAAAGAAAGAGGGATGGAGGAAGGGGGAAAGAGAAATGAGCGCGCATGTCAAACCCCATCAGTCAGTGGCCCTGCGTGAGCCCGGCCTGCGTAAGAAACAGAGCCTGTCTGCTTTATTTAACCAAATCTGACTCACTGTAGCATATGTCCTTGGGCCCCGGCTCTCAAAGAGTATCATTAAGCACTCATGTCCGCGTTTAGGTCACCGCACCCAAACGGAAAAGCCCATTTTGTGCTGTTTGCTTGCACAGGAAATGAAAATGTTGCTGCTTATTTATTTGTTTTGCCTTGTCGGAGGTGCTTCTCGCAATCAACTGGAAGGGGGTGGGTGGGGGGGGGGGGGGGGGGGGGTGGAATAAAATAAAACAGCTCACTGGGCTGTCCTGGCCTGGCGACTGTGTGTCTGTCTGCTCTGGTTAAGGTGTGCTAGGTGAAACATGAATGTTGACGTCATGCTCAGTCTTACTCATCAGTGGCCAGCACCATGGAGTAGCCGTACAGGCTGTGCACGTCGTAATGGTTTCCCCAGGTCTGCTTGGCGTCCATACACAAGGTCTTGCTGTACATTTGCTTATCCAAGATGTCTGCAATACAGAAAGAGTGGAGGGGATTGAGTGTGATGTTACGTTAGTTTGCATGCATTACACCCATGCTCTTTACACCTATTGCATTGTATCCACCTATTGTATTGTATCCACACGAATGTGTGTGTGTGTGTCTTATTAGTCAAGTAGACTTACTTGGAGTATAGGGTGGGTAGTTCAAGGTGTTGTCAGGACATCCATTGGACGACCCCTTGATAAAGCTGGCTACTTCATTCATATCCTGTAAACAAACAGTATTTCAGTTAGCCCACAGAGCTAAGAGTAAAGAGGAGAGGAAAGACGCATGCTTTGCATATAGAAAGGCTGCATTGAAGATGACCACATGGTACAAAAAAGTGTTTTAATTCAGGGACTTACAATCCAGATGGCATCATGCTTCACTTCCTTGTAGAACCTCTCGATCTCATCAATCCACCATTGGATGCAAGACGGGTTTGTGTAGTCAGGGAAGACGGTCAACCCTGGCCAAACCTGCATGAGAGAATACATGAGTGATAGCTGCACTCTGTGGAAGGACAAGGTCATGTCAGACAACATTAGATGGATAAGAATGGTCGCTTCTGACATATTGTAGACTTTTAATTGTAGGTAGCCTTGAAGAGTAGAAACTTCTTTTATGTCAAGAGACTCAAAATATTTTTTTCTGCCCTGTGTCTTCTTACACAATCATTTCAACTCTGAGAAGTGTGTGTGTGTGTGTGTGTGTGTGTGTGTGTGTCTGTGTCTGTGTCTGTGTGTGTGTGTGTGTGTGTGTGTGTGTGTGTGTGTGTGTATGAGAGTGAGAGAGAACGAGAGAGGGAGAAAGGAGAGGGAGAAAGAGAGAGACAGAGATAATGTGTGTGTGGGTGTGTGTGTGTTTGTGTGTGTGTCTTCTGATCTGTTCTCAAGAGCTCTTGAGTCATTAATTGATTTATTTGACTTGTGTTGCACGAAGGCTCTGAGAGTCTGTGGAAATTGTCATTTCTGTGCCTGGCTCACTGACTCTCCCTCTCTCTGTCTCAGTTTTGACAGGACGTGGTTTCACTCAACTTTAGTTTTATTAATGCTTATTGGCAAGGTCAAGTTTAATTGATTACCTATAGTTCTTACGAACATGCTCTCAAGATTTTGCTGATGCCATAATCTCTAACTCCCTCTCTCTCTCTCTCTCTCTCTCTCTCTCTCTCTCTGATCATTTTCTTTCTGCTTCCCTATCTGCTGATCTATATCTCACTGCAATGCCGCTAAGACCTGCCACAGCGTAAAATGTTGAAAACATTTTGTACAATACTGTCATAACATGTTCATGCTTTAGCAATGATTTTGGATTCTATTCAACTCAACTGAATTCAGTTG
>NC_085006.1:6435889-6498389 GCF_963854185.1 Sardina pilchardus
TTCCATCTTGACAGCCACTCAGCCCCGAGTCAGCGTGAGCGGGGCTAGCGTGCTAGCCCGTGCAGTGGCGCTAAACGCTCCGTTAGGGGCCATGCAAATTCTCCGGATCAGTATCGCTGTGCGTTCTGGACCCTCGCTGATGTGAGCCACTGAGCCAGACTCATGATAGACTCAAGACAGCTGGAACAAAGCCAACGTGTGTGTTTTTGTGTGTGTGCTTGTGTGTGTGTGTGTGTGTGTTGCACTCACAAGACTTTTTTAGTGGATGCCCTGCGAACTCTGATGCCAAAAGGCTGCTTGACGAGCTCCACCTCATACTGAAGGGGGCCAGTCGGGGGATTGGCAGGAGGCTTCACGTGCTCATGGGGCACTTCGAACCGGACATTGTGGGCATCTGTGATCTGTAGCAGGGGACAAAGTGGGGATAAGGTTAGCGGTCATTCCCAGAGAGATTTGAGTTTAGCCTAAATGGGTCAATGTTATGATTGGTCTCTCACCTTAAAACGCAATCGGTTCTCAGTCTGCATGTCAGCATGGAAGGACAGTTCCTGGATGTCGGCGCCAAAGAGGGAGGGAGCTGATTTTCTCTTCAGGACGGCGTCCATCTCTGTAAGGGACAGGACAGGGGGCCATGTTGAGCGGGGCACAATTCAACACCACCAACCAGACAATACTGACCATACGGATGTACTCAGAGAGGGCCTCACTTGTGCTGCTTGGCTGGCTGTCACTGGTCACATTGTATCCGTGGTTCTCCGAGAAGTAGCACCAGGGTACGTTGGTCTCGTCGACAGGACCCCAACAGCATTCACGCTCCAGACACTTCCTCTGAGGGGCACATATCACAGGGCATGCTGGGATACTGTGTCTTTGTTAAGGCATCAGCTCATCCTACCTTCATGCCAAATAGCATTGAGTCAAATTGCAAAGTGCATCATAATCATTCTAAGCAAACACACACACTTGTTTGCCCTGAGCTCTTAAGGCCCCTACAGAGGGCAGACGCTGCTGTGCCTGAGCGGGACGTAACGAGGACCTACCTGAGAGGCGCCCGAGTCAGGGAAACAGTCCACCCGCTCCGCCAGCGGCACGTTCGGGCACTGGGGGACCGGGCCTGGCGTCGGGCCTGGCGTCGGGCCTGGCGTCTCTGCCAATCACCACAGACAGTTTGTAAACATTCGGAGCACTCTTATCCTGACACCACCCTCCACCTGCCCCCCGAAACAAATCCATGAGACGCCGAGGTCGCTCCACGAGCGACATAATGAGGCTGTGCTTGCGGTGCCTCATGTCCAAGGTTGACTCGAGGTTGATTTTAGGGTATAGACAGGGCACAGCTAATTGTCCCCGGATTCAGTTAGGGATTTATAAATAGCAAAATGAGACCCGCATCAAAGGCGAAATTAAGGATTGAGAATGACAGCTGTCATAATATCCGTGTCTTAAAGCTTTCATCAGACGGCCTGGCTTATTGAGCGGCCACTGAGTATGCAGTCGGTAATGCTATCCCTGCTGTGTCCACTGCGGCCTGGCCTTCGGCCTACTGTGGCCTGGTTCTGTGGATGGCTGTCCTTTCCTGTTCGTGTGTCTGTGTGTGTGTGTGTGTGTGTGTGTGTGTGTGTGTGTGTGTGTGTGTGTGTGTGTGTGTGTGTGTGTGTGTGTGTGTGTGTGTGTGTGTGTGTGTGTGTGTGCGTGTGCGTGTCTGTGTGTGTGTGTGTGTGTGTGTGTGTGTGTATGTGCTTGTGTTTGTGTGTGTGCTTGTGTTTGTGTGTGTGTGTATTTGTGCTTGTGTATGCTTGCATTTGTGCATTTGTGTGTGTGTGTGTGTGTGTGTGTGTGTGTGTGTGTGTGTGTGTGTGTGTGTGTGTGTGCCTGAGTTTATGCGTGTGCTTACGTTTGTTTGAGTGAATGTTGGTGCATGCTCTCCAGACTCACCCTCCTCTAAGAACGCAGGCTCGCCCGTGACAAACAGCACCACCAGCACCACGGCGACCACGGAAACCATGAGGAACAAGACGATGAGCATCATCTCCAACTGGGAGAACTTCCTCTTCCCCATCTCCAGTCATCAACACACACAATCACATGCAAGACAGAAAAGTAGCACACACCAATGAAAGCTCTTTACAGACTACACTCTACATCAACCACATGGACACATAGGTTAAGATAAAATATAAAACTAAAGCTACACGTTCATCTTTATGACGATAATGCGATTTACAACGATTTAATGTGACTCATTAATTGCTGTTATTATCTGTTATGACTTGGACTATTAAGCCCTGACTCAAGTCCTGATCAGATACAGTGTCATGGAAAGGGGCCAAATTCCATTAATTTATTTTACAAAATGAACCAAACATGAATGTGAAATATTCTAACGTCACAGTACTGTAGGTCAGTTGTTCTCAGTCAATCCTCATATGTGATCCTCACATGTGATCAGCATGAGGCTTGTGAGGGCTGAGCCTCAGTGTGTGTGTGAGAGAGAGCAACAGCACAACAGCTCATTGCTACAAAAGGAGCAATGCTGGCCACTTCAACCCCCTACACCATTGTAGCATAGACACATACACCAGGTTTCAGTGGGCTCAGGAAATACAAAATTACAAGGATGTAGCAGTAGCAACACTGAAAAATGTAACATAAACCAGTCGGAATTCGTAAATAAAATGGCGCACAACAATATTCTTAACTAGGAAAAAAGACCACAAATACCGCAATTTCCCAACTATTAGTCGCGGCTTATACATTGATTTTGCAGAATTTCTTCCGCTATGAGGTTAATACAGGGGGGCAGTTAATATGGTTTTGTTTCTTTTAACTTGCATAAAACACTGCCCTGCGGCTTATACAATGCGGCTAATATGTGAGAAATTACTGTATGCGATTTTTTAAGGCCCCAAAGAACACTTTCCTTCAGCATTCTGCATCAAAGGTTCTATGCTACTAAGCACTGCAGGAGAGTCACCACTTCAAATACTAAGGGCAGGAGATTCAAACATTCTTTTGAGATGACAGGTGAATAGCCATTAAATGAACCAGTATGACAAATGATTTTTGCAAATGCTTATTTCATAAACCTACTATTTCATACTATTGCAGTACATGTCAAAAAAGATAGCAATTGTTATCCCTAAAATGTCACCTAAAGCATGGCCTAAATATTAAACCCTGCAAACTGAGAAATGTGGAAAGCCCTTTATTGATTAACAGCTACAGTTTGAGATTCAGAACTGGAACACAGGACAGGAGGAACGATTATTCCCAGTGTTAGCAATCTTTAGCTTCTGCTGTGTCATGTAAATGTCCCATAATCAAAAACATTTAAAACTAGTTTTTTCTAACATTTTCAGAATGCTAACTCTATGGAGCACCATGCAGAGACAGGACTCCATGTTTTCTAACTGACTATAGTGACCAAATGTAGTCTTAACAAACAGTCACAAAGAAATGTAAACAGGGGAATTGATTGAGTGGCACATTTGCATGTCTCTTACCTTTGTGTCCTATATCAGTATCCCTCCACACACACAATGTCCGTCATTCAAGGTCAAAGTAAAGTGTGCAGTCTTGACTCAGGTGTTGCTCCTCTCTGTTATGGAGTAGAGCCCTGGAAAAGTAATCTTTTGTGGTGGGCAGATAGAGAGAGAAGGGGGAGGGAGGGGGCTGTGTGTGTGTGTGTGTGTGTGTGTGTGTGTGTGTGTGTGGGAGAGAGAGAGAGAGAGATAGAGAGGGGGGGGGGGGGGTAGAGAGAACAATAAAATAGAGCATGGACAAACCAAAAGAGGTCACTCAGGTGAAAACAGACTACTGCAGGTCTATTCCTGGATGAATGTGACAATCAACTAATGAGGAAAACGCAGTAGAGACAAATTTGTCACAAATCATGTCAAACTGACAGACATCTTGTTAAGATTAGAACATGATTCTCATCACCCTCAGTTCTATTCTACATAAATTATATGTTTGTGAGGACATGTTTATGTGGCAACACGTGACAAATTGTAGCCAATTTGAGAATGAAGCTATTGACTTATAGACTTGCAAATTAAATCCAGTTGAGTGTGTGTGTACATATTTGCATGTGTGTGTGTGTGTGTGGGAGGGTGTTTGCGATGCATCAAGTCTATTTTACTGCCGCACTAAAGTAATCAACGAGACAAACTGCATGGTAACTATATGCTTATCATGTGAGATCTCACAGCAGCCTTTGACACAGTTAATCATCCTTCTCTCCTGTCTTGTGTTTATTTCCTCCTGCATCGTTTTAAAAGTTTGTAATGCTTCGGTTCTGGATAGGGTCACCCCTCATCCATGACTCTAGTTTATGGTCACACTTAGCATATCTCCCCCCCCCCCCACGCACATACATACACACACACACACACACACACCACCACCAGTGCCATATTTTAGATTTTAGATTATTGCCTAGTATTTCATTTCTTTTTTTTCTTGATCCTGTTTTCTGTTTGTTGATTTGTTGATTTGTTCTTCATCCATAACCAGCATCACCTTCTCTGGCTCCAACATCCCCCTTTCATCAACAGTCAAAAATCTTGGTGTAAAAATGGACTCTCAACTCACATTTGAAGCACACATATCCAAACTCCGCCCCATCCTCTCTCTCTCAGATGCCAAAAAGCTGGTTCAAAAGCCTTTGTCTCCTCCAGACTGGACTACTGTAACAATCTTCTCATTGGGATCCCTAGAGTCTGCAGAGACTCCAGTACAGCCAAAACTTTGCAGCTAGGATCCTGATGAGAGTGCAGAAACACGAGCACATTACCCCCATTCTCCACTCACTCCACTGGCTTTACCTCTCCACCAGGATTGAGTACAAGATTTCCCTCCTCACTCACCAATGCATTCATGGTCATGAGATCACTGATGTAAAATGCATTATAAATAAAATGTATTAATTATCATTATCATTCTTTGTTGCTTGTGGCAACTGCTTCATTCGTTACTATTATTTTAATTTAGGATCTAATTTCTATCGTTATTACTGTTATTTTATTTTATTTTATATTTTATTTTTACTGCACTTTGGTCAACCGTTGTTATTTTCTAAATGTGCTATATAAATAAATTGACATTGGCATTGACTTTGAGCTGTAAAGCTGTAAAACATTAAAGTAAAACCATGCTATTTACCAACACAGACTGCACATTTATATGGCACTGTCACATAATGGGACTGCTTAAAGTTTAACCTGACAGAGAGAGCCTCTGCTTTATATAAGGCATGACTACACGCCTAGATCAACATGATGCTTACCCAACTATGATGACCAAAAACAAGTGGTCTTATTTGATGATTATATATATTTTTTAGAAAGTACACTTTAATACAAGGACATACTATTTAGTTAGTTGCACCTTGTAAAAAATCTCTGCAGCTGTAAATTAACACACAGTACATAGATATAACATAATAAAGTCTTAGCTCAACAGACTGTGAGACTGGAAGTAACTTAACTGCTTAAGGAGCCTGTAGTAAAAGCCATGCAAAGGCCACACTTAGGTCTTTTACTGTCCCGGTCCTCACCTTTGTCCCTTGGTTGAATGAGATTATGAGGCCATAGGTGTTATACACAGTCTGGTAGGGCTTTATGACAGACCATATAATGTGCTAGCTAGTGGTGAATGAAAAACACAACGAACATAGTAGGAGCAATATTCCACAATAAAACAAGCAAAAATAAGGGAGGGGTAAACAAAAAAAAAAAGAAATCTCTCATTTCGTCCTCCACCGAGTAACTTTAATTGCCACATCACATTTAATGCCATGAGAGCCAGCCATTGTGGCTAGGCCCAGACTAAACTGAATGGATCGATACTCAGGATTGAATTGCCAATTCCAGTTTTGGAGCATTGGAAATTGATTGGAACTTTGTGTTCTCTTGAGCAGCAAGCTGACATTGGAGCTGACTCAAAGCTGGATTGCATTCCAGGGCGAAGTTGTGGAGGACTGAAAAAAAGGAATTGAATGAAAGTATTAATGTGCGAACAGGACTGGCTACCAAACTGCATTGATGGCTGGCTTGCAGGTGACCGGCATAATCAGAATAGCCAGGCCAAGAAATGAATGTGACAGAGATATCAGGCTAGATAGAGAAATAGAAGAATAGAGGAGTGGAGGGAGAGGGGGAGGGTCCATACTGGAAGAAGAGATGGATACCACCACGGGTAATTACAGTGAGTGGCCATGATGGGGGTGTGTTACCTTGAAAGGATGGAGAGGAGATGGAGAGCGAGAGAGAGGTCTCCAAGGCCAAGCTACAGATAAAGTGAAGATTGTGTGTAGAGTGAAAGTCTGTCACTGGCCCTGAGAATGCTTAGCTGCAAGGGACATTCAGGTTACAGAGGTCATAGATGTGTGGAAAAGATATACATTTATTGGAAACCGATTGGGATGAACATTTTTTATCACACTGGCAAAACAAACAAAAATAACATTGGACTCTTAGTTGGCTTCTAATCTATTTTAGATAAAATGAAGATCACAGACTGTGTAGAGAGATTGGGCACTGTTGAACTGGACCCACACTAGGTGGTTGTATAGATTCAAAGTGTTTGTGTTTACATGTTTATGAACCCCTAGACCGTATGGATGAAGACAGTATTGAAAGATCAAGATACATCCAAGGCTTTTTAACTGGGAGGAGAAGATGTACTTCTCACTTCAAGCAGATTTTAGGTTTGAAATATTTCTTTGACAACAGGTCGAAAATTGTTTCTCAGAAGATTGGCCGACAGTTCAACAGACAGTTTCATTAGATCTTATCCCTAGGCCTACAGCTTTCATACAAAAAAGGATTTTGATATCAAATCTACTGGTCCTCCAGTATTAAACATAGTGTTATTGGTAATAAACATAAAGCAGTGTCCTGTTCATCAACACATTGGCCAAATGGTAGAGTGGTTAAGCCCAAATTGTCATCACAATTGATCATTTTAAGATAAAAGCATCACATTTTATAGAAAAACTCACAAAGGGGGCCTGATCAGATTTCACCTCAGAGTTGGCCTCTAGCAATCAAATTAGTGTAATGTAAGTTTGTAGGAAAATTATAGACTAATAGTTACATACTTTACCATAAATCAATCTGTATTCATTCAATTTAATATAGCCTACTCCCATCATAATACTATTGTTTGAAATAATGCAGATGTGAGTGGAATGTGGACACACTGAAAAAGATAATAGATAGGGGTCTACCACACACAAAGGTAGTATAATGAATAAGGGGTGTACTTCACCCAAGATTCAGTTTCGCAAAACTAAACCAAACCGAATCCTACACAGTGAGGCCATAATCATAATATTAGGGAACATGTAAGACTATACTAGGAACACAATAGACTAGAGATTAAGGATATTATGGAGGTATTACAGAACATCATATAGGCTACTGTACTTATTAAGCCAACACCCTCTGGCGAAGAGGGATTTTTGGATGGATGGATTTGACGCTCAAGAAATAGAACAATTTTCTACACTTTGGCATCGTTGTGTCAGATGCCGCCAATGGGCTTTGCTCCATGAAAAATAATAAGTTCTACACTGGCATCACTTGATGTGCGTCAGGCGCCGCCAGTGGGTGTTGGCCTTCAGAAATAGTATAGTGTGATGCCTACTGTTCGTCTGGATGTAAGGACATGCGTGTTTCCCACCTCCACTAGCTGAGTTCATTAGAACTGCTGGCTTGACCCCAGACCAGGTGGAAAACGACTACGAGTGCCTCCCAACATCCCTCCTCGATCCTCGATGCACGGTCCTCCAGGCTCGTTCCCACTGATTACAGTTTTTCTCAAATGCTAAAACACAAAAGCCAATCCTCTAAACCTAATGACCAGTTGTCTAAACACATTTACTAAATCTAGCCATTATTTCTCAATACCATAAACACATTTCACATGAAGACACAATTCACAAAACACAATCCTCCGTTCTCATACATCTAAGCACATTTTTCCTTGCTTAAACAGTAAACACATGTTGGAAAACATATTCTCAAATGAAAGCTCATGTGATGCAAAATGCGCACAGTGACTGTGGTGTGTGCGTGTGTGGTGTGAATGAAGAAAATAAAAGAACTTCACACCCTGATCATGTTTTCAAGAGTAGCCTACTGTGCAATAGATTCTGTTTTTTGCATTGAGTTGTGTTACAGTAGTGTACTTGCAGAATTTTCTGTACTCTTCATATGAAACTCACAACTCTAAATGAAGAGCTCTTTTCCAAAACGCTAAATCCATTTTTGAAAACATGACTGTACTGTAACAAATCATGTAACTGTATTTACAGTAATTGTGTGTTACAGGTAATATCAATAAAAATGCAGTTGTTATGTTTTTATTGAGTAAAGATAAATTACTGTAACTAAAGATAACCCAATAGGCGTACAGTTTCACTGAGATTACTTGAAAAACAAAATGTAAAAAATATATTTATGAAAATTCATTAGTAAAATGGTGGATATAGCGTTTTGGAAAATAACTCTTCAAATGCCTAATCCTCTGCATGACTAATAAGATCCGTTACTCTAAAGTTTTTTTTAAAAAAATATGCATTGGCAGTTATGAAACAAAGAACCTTCTCACAAATTGATCATTGTGTTTTCAATTGTTTTGCTGTAGTGTGTAATGATAGTGTTAACATTTTTGAAAGCTTCGAGCTGCTCTTTTGGTGTGAAAGTTTGAGTTTTGAAGTGAGAAGGTGTGGTTGTGCTTATGTAGCTTTAGAAACGGGTAGGCCTATTGTGTTTAGACATTGGGGAACATGGAGGAAACGTTTGTGAAATGTCTTTTAGCATTTGAGAAAAACTTTAATAACACTGGTTGCCGCCCCATCATTCTCTAACCAGATCAGTGAGGACGAGGACCGAGGAAGGAAGGGAGGAACGAGAGGCACCTTAGGCTACTGGGGGAGAGCCGGGTCAATTGAGACACTTTTCAGTTAAACGATCTTTTCAAAGATTACGTTATGTACACAAACATTTTTATCATGTGATCAACAACTCACATGTGTTGTGTCTTAGTTACAAGTGTAATTTAACACATATGTTGGATGATCACGCTGTTTTCAAACTTTGAACGTAAGTTGACATTTGTCTCAAATGCCCAACCTATGCGTGTCGTTTGAGACACATAGGAGGGGCAATTAATACAGCATGTTTTAAACAGAAACTACTGACCTTACTCACGTTTTTATGAAGCATATCGGACAACATACTAGTGTACTCGTCATCCCGTAAATGTCACATTATTTCTCGCAATATAACTAGGTCAAACAAATATTTTTGTCCCGTGCGTAACTTCTGATCAAAAAAAAAATCTACCGCATGTAATATTTGTTTCCCTCACTTCGCTGAATATCTGTGGATTCATGTCATACACATGTTTTGTTCATTCAAAATATATGTTGTTCATTCAAACAAGTTGTTGTTAACTCAAATCAGTTGTTGTTCCTCGCAAAACAGTTATTAATTCGGTGATTTATACAGATATTGATCGTGTAATGTGGCCACATCCGGGTTATAGCGTTAGGGACATTTAAACAGCTGTACCAATTGAACCTCCAGCGACTACTGACACTTAAACCTGTTTTGCTTTTAAACTTCAAAACTATGACATTGCATACTTTAGGGTCTGTTTAAGTACGAATTCATCTGTTGTTTGATCATATTATTATTGCATGGCACCCAAAATAGAACTTTTGATCACAAAAAAACTACCGCATGTAAGATTTTACTTACCGTAGACGAAAACCGGTTCCCGCTAATAACTTTTGAATGGCGTGACGTAATTTCACGAGATTTTCCAGGATTGGTAGGTGTTATGTGCTAGACGTAGTGTCAAAATCTGACGGCTCAAGCTTGGATGGTTTTCGAGGAAATCGCTGTGTATCAATTGCCCCATGTCCCAATCGACCCGGCGCTCCCCCTATATTGTCATTATTGTAGGTGTGTCTATTGGGAAACACACATAGTTGGAAAAGTGTTTATAACTTTCTGATGAGGAGGTGCTATATAAATGTAATGTCATATGATTTGGTAAAATTGATTAGGCCTAATATATAGTCTGCTTTTCAGTTTTATCCACACAAAAATATTGTCCCGCAATGTCAGCGCTGATGTGACATAGCTTACATAGTGGCTGGCAACATTAATTTCCCCATATCTTAGCTTTGGCTAATACAGTATAGGCCTACTTTATCCAGAAGTGGAACAAAGTTTCTTTTTTGAGTAGGCCTAAATATAGCAGCCTATACTATTGACAGCGACTTATTTGACTGTAAATTAAAATGGCAGTAATAGAGCTCTCAGTCTCACCTGTCGTAGCCTATAAAGTCAGTCTCAGCGTTCACTCCAGCTTGACTCCACTCAGATCCAATTTAGAATGTGCGTCAGGCCTAGGCAGCTGCAGCTAGATGAGCTAGCCTTTCAGCTTCCTATTTGCGACGTTAAGCGTGGTTAGTCTCCATTTTCCCGCCAGTCTCCTCTGACACATCAGCAGAAAGGGTGAAAAAGCATTTACAAATGTAAGTAAACTATATATTTTTTCATGTCATGAAAATGTAAAACATATCTAGCCGTCTTGGTACGACCCTGTGCTTCAATCAATCAATAAACTGCGACTGTAGTTAGCAAAAAGTCAAACGAGTTATCCGACCCGGACATTTTTAGATACACCGTCCGGCTCAAATAGCCTACTGTAGCTCAAATAGAGAATACACATGGAAATGTTTAGTGAGAGGAACGTTTTCAGACCCTCTCAAGTCTACCACATTTTAGTCATATTTCAGACTCATCCTAAAATGGATTCCATTAATTTTCCCCTCCATCAATCTTCTTCACACAATTAGCCTATATCACGCCGCCATTTTGAATATTCGCTAGGTGTCGTGCTACTTCCGGTCAACACTGTCTTATGGAGAGTCCAATGTATTCGGAGCGATGTACAAGTTTACAAGGAATTTGCGGCATTTTCAAAAGATAAGTCTATCACAGGTGGAGGAAATTGTGGAACTCCACACGAAAACTAAGCGATCCAGACTGGACCGGGGATATAAATTGTCCCATGTACAATTTATATATAATTATGAAGGCAAATGTCAGTCGGCTAGCTAGACGGCTAATACCAGATAGCCAGATAGGCTAGATATAATATAAGACACAACAGCTTGTAAATGCACTTCAATAAAGCAGCGTAACGAAACAAGTATCATGTACTTCTACTACACGTTCAATATTGGATTGTGGATATAAATCGTTCCATGAACAATCTGCATAGTTGTGAAGGTAATGTTGATGTCAGCTAGCTACATGGCTAACGTCAGATCAAAACCCATAGCTTGTAGGTATTGCACTTCAATAAAGCTGTGTAACGAAATTATTAAGTATTTTATGTGCATATCTTTGTATGGTCTTCAAAGTAGTAGGCCTGACGTTGTGAGATTGTGCTACCGATCTCTTAGAAAGATCGAGGAGCCGCAAACAAGGTGTTTTAAACATTGAATCTGTCAGGGGCAAAAGGAACAACGGCACCGAAATAACTATTGTTTACATACGCATCTCCATCAAAACGACTTGTCTAGAGCATGCATCAATAGCCTAATAGCTATAACAAACGCTATACTTACCCCGTGTTTCTTGTTAAACATCACTGAAGACTAGTTGATTGATTACACATTCCGTGCAACAATGTCTAAGACCTGGGCGACTTTGAGTATCTTACAGTATTAATATGCACCTTTCTGTGTAGGCTAAACAGTAGTCTACAATTAGGGAGCCTAACTTGCGAGTGTCCCTAAAAGGCAAGCTTACATAAAACGCCAAGCAGGTATATCATTTTTTAAGTGCCTTGTGTGCCTGTCTGTCCTTAATATGGTCATCATTTGTATGGTATCCAAAACATCTCCACATTGAAACACACCTAATGGGCAAATTGTTGCAACACTATGCAAGACAAATCTCTTACTTCTTTCACCAGAGTTTTAGTTGCTCCACGAGTTCAGGTTCAGAGACTTTTGCTAATACAACCCCTGGCAAAAAATATGGAATCACCAGTCTTGGAGGATGTTAATCCAGTTGTTTAATTTTTTAGAAAAAAGCCAGATCACAGACATGACACAAAACTAAGTTCATTTGAAATGGCAACTTTCTGGCTTTAGGAAACATTAAAGGAAATCAAGAAAAAACGAGTTAATCAGTAACAGTTGCTTGTTTTAGACCAGCCAGAGGGGAAAAAAATATGGAATCACTCAATTCCAAGGAAAAAAATATGGAATCATGAAAAACAAATTGACAAAAGAACACTTCAACGCACCACTAGTACTTTGTTGCACCACCTCTGGCTTTTATAACAGCTTACAGTCTCTGAGGCATGGACTTAATGAGTGACAATCAGTACTCTTCATCAATCTGGCTCCAACTTTCTCTGATTCCAGTTGCCAGATCAGTTTTGCAGGTTTGAGCCTTGGGATGCACCATTTTCTTCAAATTATACTACAGATTTTCAATTGGATTGAGCATTATCGAAGATGTAACGATCGCCGTCTCCCCAATGCCTTTACCTGACATGCAGCCCCATATCATCAACGACTGAGGAAATGTGCATGTTTTCTTCAGGCAGTTGTCTTCATAAATCTCATTGGAATGTGGATATAACTAGATGAAAATCATATTCAGTGATGAATCGCGTTTCTGCAATGGGCAAGGTGATGATGCTGGAATTTTTGTTTGGTGCCATTTCATTGAGATTAATGAAGACAACTGCCTGAAAAAAACAAGGTCATTGATGATATGGGGCTGCATGTCAGGTAAAGGCATTGGGGAGATGGTGATCGTTACATCTTCAATAATGCTTATATTATTATTTATTATATAAAGTTTATATTGACATTTTGGACACTTTTCTTATCCAATCAATTGAAAGGATGTTTGGGGATGATTACATCATTTTTCAAGATGATAATGCATCTTGTCATAGAGCAAAAACTGTTGAATTCCTCGAAGAAAGACACATAAGGTCAATGTCATGGCCTGCAAATAGTCTGGATCTCAATCCAATTGAAAATCTGTAGTAGAATTAAAGAAAATGGTGCATCCCAAGGCTTCAACCTGCAAAACTGATCTGGCAACTGGAATCAGAGAAAGTTGGAGCCAGATTGATGAAGAGTACTGATTGTCACTCATTAAGTCCATGCCTCAGAGACTATAAGCTGTTATAAAAGCCAGAGGTGGTGCAACAAAGTACTAGTGGTGCGTTGAAGTGTTCTTTTGTCAATTTGTTTTTCATGATTCCATATTTTTTTCCTTGGAATTGAGTGATTCCATATTTTTTTCCCCTCTGGCTGGTCTAAAACAAGCAACTGTTACTGATTAACTAATTTTTTTCTTGATTTCCTTTAATGTTTCCTAAAGCCAGAAAGTTGCCATTTCAAATGAACTTAGTTTTGTGTCATGTCTGTGATCTGGCTTTTTTCTAAAAAATTAAACAACTGGATTAACATCCTCCAAGACTGGTGATTCCATATTTTTTGCCAGGGGTTGTATGTTCCACTCACCCCACTACTACTGACACTAACTTCGGCCAGCAAGACCGCGGAGGATATGCTATTTTGTGTGCTGCTGGTAGAGAATTTTGTGATCACATTGTTGCACAAGCCATGCGCTCAGGTAAACATAACTACACCAGTTGGTCATTTAAAAAAAACATTGGGAAGCTGCAAAGTGAGATCTACATTATACGGTATGTGCTACAAAGGCTAGTGTCAAAGTACCAACAAGACACATGTTTTATTGAAAAACGTGTGGACATTAGCCTATAGAAATACAAAACATAGAAAAGTACACACAAAATGAACACAATGAACAAACTATAACCCAATTATCTATATATATGTATGTATGTACACTCTGAGCCACCTGTGAAGAGAGCAGGCTCAAAGCAAGTCATGAAGTCCTTGCTGCCAGGGGGAATAAGACCCGGCAGTGGTTGGCAGGGAGGATCCTCAAGGAAACATGGCAAACCACAGCTATGAGGCAGGGGCTGGAGTACGAAGTGGTCCAGCACTACGTGGATCTCTGGCAGGTCAAGGTTTCTTCTGTGGCTTTGTTGTGATCCATCTGGGAGCAAGGTTAGCTTGTGGTCACTAGCCTTCCCTTCCCTGGTGTGACAGTCACTGACACCAAGTCAGACATTTCCGAGGGGAGGACTTGGTGAGACGAATTACCCTCATTGATGTCCTGAAAGACAAATTAGACTTTTTTTTATCATTCCACATTCATATACGTTTTTATCATTTCCACATTTATGAACATTTCTTCAATAATGTGTATGTGTGTGCATACATGCATGCATCTCTTGTTCAATTTGGTATTTTTCCATGTATTTTCTTGATTTTGGATTCAGTGATTATTTCTAGAAACTTCACATATTAGATTAGATTAGATTCAACTTTATTGTCGTTGCAAAAGTAAGTACAACGAAATGCAGTTTAGTATCAAACCAGTAGTGCAATCATTAAAAAGTGCTTATTTTCTTTATAGCAGTATACATATAGATAAAACACCAAATGCAGCTTGATTCATTATGTACATAAAGTGCATAGAGCAATCAGACAGTCCATATTAACAGAATTCTGTATAATAGTGCATTGATGAGGTGCATTTGATAAAGGGCAATTATCATCGGTAGTCAGACCATCTCTAGTCCATGTGCAAGGGAGAGGGGGGCAGGGGCTAGTGGTGGGTCTTGGTGTTGAGCAGTGTTATGGTGTTTCTGAGCCTGCTGGTGCAACTCCTAGGCTCCTGTAACGTTTCCCAGACGGGCGGTTGGAGAACAGTCCATGACTGGGATGTGTGTGGTCCCTGATGATTTTGTGTGCACGTTGCAGACACCGTGAGTGATGAAGATCAGTGATGGTTGGGAGTGATGTGTCAGTGATTTTGTGGGAGTGTATGGGTGTGTGTATGCATAAGAGCAGGGAAGTAGAAATACTCACGTGTCAACACAAGCACCTCCAGTTCCTTTATCCTCGTGTGAGCTGCATCCAATGCACCTGATGCAAACACATAAACAAGTAGAGAAAAACTGTAAGCAACAATGCTAATTAATGAGGACAGTAAATTATGAGTGCTGTGTCAAATACCACCACAAGAATATGTGTTTCAGTAAATATGTATTAACTATATGTGTATGGAATAATCTCTTGCTTTAAGCCTACCTTACAGACAGACACGATTTGGGAAAGATTCTTGAAAGATTGTAGTCTTTTAACGTATGCCCCTCATTCAAACTACTCAAAAGACTACAATCTTTCAAGAATCTTTCCCAAATCTTGTTAAAGTCTGTCAGTGTAAGGTAGGCTTTAAGTTTTAAAAACACACTAACACAATATGCTGTCTAAACCGAGCTAACATTTCTAGCTATTCATGGGTCTCATCAGGTCTCTTTCCACAGGTGTATCAAATCAACCTAGATTAGGAGTGCTGCGTTAATACACCTGTCGAAAGTGACCTAATGAAACCCATGAATATCTTTGCTTTGTTACTTAGGGCAATTTATTGGCTCTGTACACTAGATAGAGACAAAGTCCCGATGTCAAAAAGCAATTGTATTAACGTGTAACGTTAGCAGGCACCGAAATCCTGCCCTCCTCCGTGCACACACAGGGTGGTGTTTTCAGAAAAAAGCTGGAAGCTAAAATCGACCTGAAACCGAGCAAACTGGCACACAGCTGTCGCCCACGATTTTAAGGAGCTCAAAACACAGTTGCATGCATTGTATTTCTTACGTTTTGGTATGATTGAAGTGCTCATTAGTCAGTGCTTTTCTGACAGCTATGACAACGAAGAGACGGCAAGAAACACGTTCGCCAACCATAAGACAAACACGGAAGTTCGTCTATATCTAGTGCACAGAGCCAATAAAAACCTCCAAACAAACATAATATATTTGCAAATGTACATCTGGCTATTTATCTCCTTGCCAATTCATTTAACGCTACTCAATGTTGATCAAAACTTACCGTGACGGTTGTTCGTTGTTCGTTGTCCGAAGCAAAGCTAGCTAAGCTAGCAACAGCAACATCTTCCTTTCCACACGGTTGGACTTCTCAAACAACCCCAGTCCCTCGTTGTCGTCGTGAAAACAGACGTCCTGGCTTGGGTTGTGTCAGAGACCGTTGAACAAACACAAGGCACTGTCTTATTTAACTCTACCTGGCTTTACTTAAAGCGCTAACGTTAGAAGCTAGCTATTCCGAACAGGTCGCTAATACGAAAATGCTATGCTACAAACAACTGTGACAATATAAACGTTAAATAGTGTTCCCTCCTCTCTCTTCGTGGCTTGAATCCATTTTCTTCGACGGTCCACATCAAGGAGAAATGTACGAAAGCTAAAAGCGGGACATTTTTATTTGATACCGGTTCACAGAGTTTTATTACACCACCTCTAGCTTCTCTGCTCCCCCGTGGTCATTCACTATGAACGGCTATTACCCTGACCGGAAGTTTAGCTCCAGCGACCGGAAAGGAAAGTTGAAAGACGCCATTTTTGCGTGAGATAGGCTAATAGCCTACTCCAATAGCCTAGGGGAGCGCCGGGTCAATTGAGACACTTTTCAGTTAAACCAGAGCCCCTTTAGGGAGAGCCGGTCCACTTCCTATTAAAGGGATAATCCGGAGTGAAATGCACTTTAGATCAATTTTTCGGACTATTGAGGGTACATACGTTGAGTTGACACCAAAATCATGTCATTCGGATGTATTTTGAGAAAGTTCGAGCTCACCGTTTTTAGCCAAAACTCGTTAGCCTGGAAGTGACCGGGGCGTGTCCTTTCGCTGCTACAAAACGCTATTTTTATACCTCTTCTACTGTTCCAAACAACACTACACTTACGTGGTAGTGAGTAGAGGGTCCCTAAAGCCAAACCGAAGTATCCCCACGTCTTTATGTGGTCGGATAGAGAGTCCAGAATGAATTTAATCGAGTCCGTACCTTTCCGGAAATGTTAGTAAAGTGTTGTTGAAACGTTGCTAGCTGCAGCAACGACGTTTCCGGAAAGGTACTGACTCGATTAAATTCATTCTGGACTCTCTATCCGACCACATAAAGACGTGGGGATACTTCGGTTTGGCTTTAGGGACCCTCTACTCACTACCACGTAAGTGTAGTGTTGTTTGGAACAGTAGAAGAGGTATAAAAATAGCGTTTTGTAGCGGCGAAAGGACACGCCCGGTCACTTCCAGGCTAACGAGTTTTGGCTAAAAACGGTGAGCTCGAACTTTCTCAAAATACATCCGAATGACATGATTTTGGTGTCAACTCAACGTATGTACCCCCAATAGTCCGAAAAATTTATCTAAAGTGCATTTCACTCCGGATTATCCCTTTAACTCCATTGTACCGGATTGTTCCTGCAATCTGTTGAAATTCCGCTAGGGACGTTGCCGAGCAAGTGATAAATGAATTGTGGTCTATGGGGCTAAGCGGCTAGAACTCGTTTTTTTTCACAGTTGACAACTTCATTTCTTAATGTACATTGTCGTAGTAGCTACCTGAGTATAGGTTTTCCACTGGAAATGAAATAAAAAGTCACTCATGTCCTTTCTGCTTTTCATAGGATGGGCCGTTTTCCCTGTAACATGCTAGCATTTAGCTCATGGATGCTCGCGACACTCGCGACCGATTACGACCGTCGTGAAGCTGAACCTTCTTTTAGGTCTATGGCCGTAAAGTGGTTCGCTTGTGTCACGTGACATGAAAACTTTGAAAGGGTTTTTAGGAATAACAACACATATTAAACATTTTATTGGTCAGCTGATTGTCAAGTCAAGTTATCCTGCATCGCATGCATTAATGCAATTTCAGGAGAAAAAATTATATAACGACAAATGTGGTACTGGGGGGTTCAGCTCCATTGCTACCCATTCATTCATCACTTGCTCGCGATCGCCCTCTAGTTGCAGTACCATGCGGAAGAATTTCGCTAGTGGTCCTTCTCCCCTTATTAGACACTCTCTGGTTAAACGATCTTTTCAAAGATTACGTTATGTACACACACATTTTTATCATGTGATCAACAACTCACATGTGTTGTGTCTTAGCTACAAGTGTAATTTAACACATATGTTGGATGATCGCGCTGTTTTCAAACTTTGAACGTAAGTTGACATTTGTATCAAATGCCCCACCTATGCGTGTCGTTTGAGACACATAGGAGGGGCAATTAATACAGCATGTTTTAAACAGAAACTACTGACCTTACTCACGTTTTTATGAAGCATATCGGACAACATACTAGTGTACTCGTCATCCCGAAAATTTCACATTATTTCTCGCAATATAACTAGGTCAAACAAATATTTTTGTCCCGTGCGTAACTTCTGATAAAAAAAAAAAAAATCTACCGCATGTAATATTTGTTTCCCTCACTTCGCTGAATATCTGTGGATTCATGTCATACACATGTTTTGTTCATTCAAAATATATGTTGTTCATTCAAACAAGTTGTTGTTAACTCAAATCAGTTGTTGTTCCTCGCAAAACAGTTATTAATTCGGTGATTTATACAGATATTGATCGTGCATGTGGCCACATCCGGGTTATAGCGTTAGGACATTTAAACAGCTGTACCAATTGAATCTCCAGCGACTACTGACACTTAAACCTGTTTTGCTTCTAAACTTCAAAACTATGACATTGCATACTTTAGGGTCTGTTTAAGTACGAATCCATCTGTTGTTTGATCATATTATTATTGCATGGCACCCAAAATAGAACTTTTGATCACAAAAAAACTACCGCATGTAAGATTTTACTTACCGTAGACGAAAACCGGTGTTATACGGTAACTGGCTTCCCGTGTCAACTTGCTTCCTTGATGACGTTCCACGATTGATGACGTTTCTTCGACAGATGTGGCACCTTGATTTGTCAACTTTCTGATATAAACGGGAGACGAACGAATACAAATATGCATGACATCTTTAAATGTCAAAATTGGTTGTAGTAGGCTACGTGCACTGGATCATGAATATGCCATCGAAAAATTAATACCTAAATAAAGTAATTATAACTCCACGTGGGAGTCGAACCAGCAATAAACAAGACTGCAAGATTGACAGGTTGTTGCTCATCTATTCACGCCACAAACGCTCTTAGGTGACTCGTGACGTTTAGGGTAATTGACTTATACCAAGTATATCATGATTGTAGCAAGTTAACACGTCTGATCATGTTATCTTGCTACCGAGTTATCTTGCTACCGTTGCCCAAGCCATTAACCCAAGCCATTTATCCTTTTAAGTAGAGAAATTAAGTAGGCTATTGTAAGACATCTACCAAATCCATGTTTACATGTCAGCAACGTTATCGTTAATACCCTATAAGCCTACGTGTTTACTGAGTTTTGACTATCCTTGTGCGTAAATGTTGCGTAAAATATGGAGACGTTAGACTTCTTCTGCCCATTGCATTTCAATGTCCGTGTTTCATGAACTGCATTCTTAAAAGGATAGTCTAGGCTGGACAAAAGGATACAAAATTAGACAACATATTTTATTTTAGCCTATTTATTTGCTGGCGTTCATGTGTCACTGCTACAGACAGGTAGAGGTGGCCATAGCCTAGAAGTTACTGAAACGTTTGTAAAACTTAACCATGATAACCAACTTAGAAGGCCTACGAAATGGCTTGGGCAACGGTAGCAAGATAACTCGGTAGCAAGATAACATGATCAGGCGTGTTAACTTGCTACAATCATAATATAAATGGAGGAATTCAAGTGCCCTACACGTCACAGCTATTCTACAGATGGTTCGTGGCATGACTAGATGAGTGGTAGGATGACAATTTTGCCGCCTAGTTTGTTGCTGGTTCGAATCTCACGTGGAGTTATGACTTTATTTAGGTAATAATTTTTCGATGGCATATTCATGATCCAGTGCACGTAGCCTACTACAACCAATTTTGACATTTAAAGATGTCATGCATATTTGTATTCGTTCGTCTCCCGTTTATATCAGAAAGTTGACAAATCAAGGTGCCACATCTGTCGAAGAAACGTCATCAATCGTGGAACGTCATCAAGGAAGCAAGTTGACACGGGAAGCCAGTTACCGTATAACACCGGTTCCCGCTAATAACTTTTGAATGGCGTGACGTAATTTCACGAGATTTGCCAGGATTGGTAGGTGTTATGTGCTAGACGTAGTGTCAAAATATGACGGCTCAAGCTTGGATGGTTTTCGAGGAAATCGCTGTGTATCAATTGCCCCATGTCCCAATCGACCCGGCGCTCCTCCACAAAATGGACATTAAATGAATTAATTTAGGCACAGGCACCGGTGGACTCTCATCAAGTTGAAGGCCATCTCAAGGAGGACCATCGAAGGATGCATCAGAGCTCAGTTGTAAGCATCATAACAAAGGTTTTGAATACTTATGTAGGCTATTTGTCTTTTATTTTCTGTAGATTTACAAAACACATTTTACACATGTTGTGGAGTATTGAAGTATTGTGTAGTGTAGTTTGATGAGGGAAAACATGAATTGAATCCATTTTTAGTCTGAAACAGCAAAATGTGGAAAATTTAAAAGGGTCTGACAACTTTTCTACTGTAAGTTTGGCTGTCACTCAGAAGGCTCATCAATCGAATGATGTTACCAAACACTAACTTAATCTTGTGTCTGTCACCGTATTTTAAGGGCTGTGTGAGTGAATAATTGAATAAATAGTAGGCCTACTTTTGGGCTATTTTCACAGTATTTGCATGAACTGTCTGCAGCTATTGTCTGGTTTTGATGAAAGAATTTGCAGTTTGAGGAAAAGTATTTACATCCTATGAATGCATTCTGGGGGGGAAAATCTGTTTTCAATCTATTAGAAGACAAAAGAAAAAAACAGCATTCTTGGAATGCTGTCAGTGAAGGGTGGGAAGGTGAAACAGTAGGTTGAAGGCTTTTGAAAAGGAAGCTCAAGGTAGAAAAAGTGGTAGGCTACTTGTTTGATTTTAGAGTCAAGCATTTAAATGCTTCAGTTGAGAATAGCAATGGAGTTTGACAGCCAATTATCCCCTGCATTACACTGACAATACAATTGAAACACACACACACACACACACACACACACACACACACATACACATATACACACACGCACACACACAACCCCTCCCTCTCCCTTCTCTCTCTATCTGCCCACCACAAAAGATTACAGAGAGGAGCAACACCTGAGTCAAGACTGTGCACTTTACTTTGACTTTGAATGACGGACATTGTGTGTGTGGAGGGATACTGATATAGGACACAAAGGTAAGAGACATGCAAATGTGCCACTCAATCAATTAAAAAAGAGTAAAAGGTCCGCACACTTGCTCTCACTTAGTTTACTTTATTACAGTAATTCAAGTTGCGTTTCTCTTGTTGAGACTAGATTTAGTCACTATAGTCAACCATAGTGTTGAGTGCTATCTCTGCTCCTTGTTCCATAGGATTGGAATTTTGAAAATGATTTCAGTCTACACTAAGTTTGGGTAATATGGAAAATAGTATTTACATGTGACAGAGAACAAGATAACACTGTAATCCCAGTCTTTCCAGTCCTGTGTTCCAGTTCTGAATCTCAAACTGTAGCTAGAGAGAGAGAGAAACCGAGAGAGAGTCCTGACAGTAACGATCACTCCAGCCCCAGCATGTTTTAATCAGTATAGCTGTTCTATATTATTGTATTTCATTTTGTTTTGTATGAAAGGTATAGCTTCCAACACATTTTCTGGTGTAGATCCTTTCCATCCTTGAGCAGAGCGCGATGAGGTCTGGTGGCAGATGGCTACTCGTGATGGCAGACATGCTGGAGTAATAGGAATGCCATATGCTGCGGTTGCAGTCATACCGCCAACAGCAGGCTCTCTGTCCAGGATCCCCAAACACACATGGCTCACCTTTGAACCTGTGAGCACTACATATGCAGCAAACCCCACTGACACAAATAAAAGCTGACGTGTGTATAGGGAACCACGTAGTGCATTGTTTCAAACAGTATGGCGTATACTGTATACTGTACACAGATAGGCATTGTGAGGAGTGTAGTGCTATATGAAACGCTAACCTGCAGGTGTAAGCAGGAGGGCTGGATACTGAAGGAATAAAGCGTACATGCTGCACTGTACTGTATCCACTGGGCTCCCTCACACATGAAACAGCAGATGGATCCTGTCTTTTAGCATAAATTATCTTTTTTTATGAACAGATGGATGAGAGGGGATGAGGAAAGCAAGACAATTGCAAACAAAATGTTTAAGTATTCAGACACATACATGTTTTAATCTATACAGTACATACAAAATGCAATTTATAGAGAGGAACAACACATTTTAAAAGGACACACACACTCTCTCCCACACATACACACACACACACACACACACACACACACACACACACACACACTATTCTATTCAAATGTGTGCATAGGTATAAAGAGTATGGGTGTTATGCATACACGTATAAACATCTACACTCAATCCCCTCCGCTCTTTCTGTGTTGCAGACATCATGGATAAGCAAATGTACAGCAAGACCTTGTGTATGGACGCCAAGCAGACCTGGGGAAACCATTACGACGTGCACAGCCTGTACGGCTACTCCATGGTGCTGGCCACTGATGAGTAAGACTGAGCATGACAGCAACATTCATTTTCAGACAAGTTCAATCATAAGCTTAATTAATTAAGAAAAAGACCCATTATCAATACACTAAATGATCAATATACTAGTGTATTATAATGATCAATACACTTAATAGAACGGACAGGATGATTGCAATTACCATACAAATAAACAAACTATGATTCTGTAAGAAAAGCAAAGTAAATAGAAAAAGTCTTTAGACACTTTTTGAAAAGCCGCTAAACTGTTTGCTAGAAGGAAGAGCATTAACTAATGACCTCTTAGTATTGTTGATGGAAGGATGACAGTGCAGAGTTGATGGAAGGATGACACTAGCAGACGCTTATCAGACGCTTAACAAACAAGGAATTTGACTCCGGTTGATATTTCTTGGCAACAGTTTGGAAAGAACTTGGCCGGTGCAAGAAGTTGGGTGGTTTATTGTTTTAGATAAGGTCTGATCTTCTAGATGCATTTATCCACACAAATTCAAATAAGTTCAAATGTTTATTGTGAAAGAGAGGTATAGCAGTGGAGCTGTTTATGGATTGGTCAGCACTAATGTAATGATTTATCATGTACCCACCATGCACTCCCCTCCTCCCCTCCTTTACCTCCTTCTTCTGCTATCACTGTCTCCTTCAAGCACTTTGACTAGCAATGAACATTTCGGCATTCTCCTCCGCTGGTAATAGTCTGATTTATATATTAATTGCTACCAAAGGTCTCCTCTGCATTGTAGCTTGAATGCTATTCTTCAATTTTGTAGAAGCATGTAAGATATATTTGGTTAAAACTGTCTATTAAATAGATACATATAAACATATAGCTCATTCATTTTGACATTTGGACTCCCTAGACATTTGACAAATTTGACCCCATGAATGAACCAGTCCAGACCACAGTAAGCTCATAAATATACTGTATATTTTGTTATAATCACACACAGGACTGCACAGCTCTGACCTACTGCAACTTTCAAGACAAACATGTCTGACTGCAGTGGCCCATGTCAAGACACTGAGGATTGGTTCTGGTTCTTATTGCTTGAGAATGTTTGTTAAGCGCACTACGTTACGGGGATACGTTTTCAAAGTCACAGGTGGGCACGTTTCCAACGTCACAACAAAACACAGGTGAAATGATAGTGGGAGTGTCACTTACCTTGATTGAAGCGCGGGCCAGTTATAGCGTGCACTAAAACATCCTAATTAGTCCAAACGAAATGGTGAATGAGCACGGCATATAAACGGGAGCAAGAACTAGTTTGTATGTTGTCACGTCAGGAGAGATGCGCCACCGGTAAGCTGCTGTTTTAGTCCATTGAGCGAGCCGCGGTTTAAGTTTGCTTGTCTGTTTATGTTGCTCTGTGCTACCGTTGTGTATATATGCGGTTGTATGCTTGATAACGTGGTGGTCACACCGATGGAACATTGGTTACTGTCTGATGCTTAAATGTTTAACTGCTTGATTGTGTCCGAGGCTATATCGCGGTAAATGTTTTAAAGTTGTAGCGTCTCCATAGTCACGAGTGCACTTCCTGTTTGCGGTGCAGGCTGGGTAATGTAGTTTATCACTCTTACATAGGAAATGGTCTGCTATACTTAGCGCTGCTATTTAAAACTACTCACTGTTTCCATTTAAAGCCAACATATTGAGAGCGTTTGGTTTGAGTAATTGCAATGTGGCTTGTGTGTGCAATGTTTGTGTGGCAGTACAATGCTTAATGTATGTTTTATTATGCTGCAATGTTTCTTATGCCTGGAATTGCTGCATATTCAGTTTAAACACTAATTATACTATACTATATTATATTATCTATACAATACTATATTATTATGACACTAAAACTATAATGTAATTTATGAATGTATATTTATATTATTCAGAATTTATATATGATGTAGCTTTTACAAACTAGGTTTTCTATTCTACAGGTTTATAACCTGTAATTTGTGGATTAACAACTGTATGGAAAATCAAACAAAAGAAATAAAAAACCACAAAGAGTTATAACAACGTGTCCTCTTCTGACGCCCTGTTCGGTGGGGAGAATCACCAAAGAACCGAACAGTTATAAACCGCGGCCCGCTGCACTGGAGAGTGCAGCGAAAATAGCCAAAGACTGCTTCATCAAGGAAGCTCAATCAACCAGCTTGCCTCTCACTTCTGCACTGCCCAAGTTCACCACTAATCAAACTGCCCATTAACTAAGGATAAAGGAGCTTGCACATATTGGCAATAACAGCTCTGCACAAAGGGAGTAAAAGATGGCTGACTTGGACAGGCTTAAAAGTGTGCGTTCAAGAGCACAAGCTTCATTCACAAAAAGAGCCCACTCTCTCACCAAACCCGGACTATTGGAATCAACTGAAATTCTCAAGGAATGGAAGGTGTTCAAGATTGACTTTTCCAAAGTCACAGATGCGGGACATGAGTATGCTGAAGCCCTGAGGGAGTCAACGGATGCAGAGATCAAAGCATCTGCTGAACAAATTGATGCTAAGACATCTGAATGTGAGGACAAGTTCCTCGAGGTGAAGAAAGCCTCCCAGGACACCTTTTGGACCAGCTATGCAGAGGAGGCATTCTTCAAGCAAGCCAAGACGGCTGAGTCAGCCATCAGCCAGGCAGAGGATGAGGAAGCTAACCCTCTGAAGTCAATCAAGGACCGCAGGCTGAGGAATAGAGGTCTTGAAAGAGAGGTCACTGAACTCGGAGAGATGCTGATTGAGTGGAAGGAGTTGGTTCCTGGTTCAAAGGCAGTAGAGCTCAGGACACGCCACAAGGCACTAAAGAAGAGAGTCCTGGCACTGAACGACATACTGGTGGAGGATGAAGCAGACCAAGTAAAGGATGGAGAGAGAAATCTGGGAGATGATGGCAGTGTGGTTGGTGATCCGCTAAGAGATGCTTCACCCCTTCTTGCTGACATGTCTGGTGGTTTCAAGCTAAAGCCCAAGATGAACATGGGGGCATCAAACATGAGCACCCGGCCTCTGCTACGTCCAACCCAGCCCCTCTTACGGCAAAGCAGCCCTATGACCCCAAGAAACCCTGACCTCAAGCCTCAAATCAGCCTTGAAAGGGCACGGCTACCCACTTTCTCTGGTGACATGAGGGAGTATTACCGCTGGAAGACTGAGTGGGAGGACCTACAAGAATTGGGTAACCCCCAAGGTGCAGAGTGTATAAGAAAGTTCCACTTATTAAATAGTCTCCACGAGAAGGTCAAGAAGGATCTCGTCCTATCTAGCTGTGGATCTGCTGATGAGATGTTCTGGCTGCTGGACAGCAAATATGGGAACAAAGCAAAAATAGTCCTTATGATCACCAATGAGGTCCAGTCTCTTCCCCCTGTCAAAGGAAACAATCCAAGAAGAACCATTGAATTGATCCAGGCTGTGGAAAGGGCACTGTGTAACCTCCAGATTCTTGGTGAAGAGGATGCTGTAAAAAATCGTGTTGTTGCTCAATCTCTTGAAAGCAAGCTTCCCAGTTTACTCAAAAAGGAGTGGATTATGCACAAAACAGACCCAGTAAACCAGTTCTCTCGACTGAACCACTTTGACTGCCTCCTGAGATTCCTCAAGAAACAGGAGGAAATTCTTGAAGAGTTGGATCAGTTGGAGCCAAACCCTGCAGACAAAGGCCCTGTGGAAAAGGGTGCTGCAGACTACCCAGATAAGAGTGGGAGGAAGGGTGCTGCAGACTACCCAGATAAGAGAGGGAGGAAGGCTTTCACCAAGACCACAGCAGGTCAGAAGGACAACAATCCCAGCTGCACTGTCTGTGAAGATGACTCCCATGCTGGCAGGCTATTTGCATGCAAGATCTTCCGAGAGCAAGATCTCTCAAGCAAAAGGGCTCATTTGAAGAAGCTAGGGCTGTGCTCCAAGTGTTTGAGGCCCCACCCTATGGATGGGAAAGGATGCACACCCAGATACCTCTGCCCAAAAGCAGACTGTCGGAGAGAAGGGGCGTCGGACCACAATTACCTTCTGTGTCCTAAGCCACCGACTCCAAAGAAGGACAGCAGCAATGGGGAGCAGAGCACTATAAAGACTGGAGGAAAGAAACTTGGCTTAACCAGTAAACAAGAGGAGTTTCTGGCAGAGCTTACTCCAGAACAAAGAGAGAAGTATAAGAACGCATTCTCAAACAAAATATCCTCAACTGTATGCGCCAAGGCTGGAGATGGACTGCGAGAACATCCAGTGGTGATGATGCTGATGGAAGTAACAACAAACTCGGGTTGCCTTATTGGCACCCTAATCGACCTCGCATCTGACACCAACTATATCACAAATGAAGCAGCCGATCGCCTTGGACTATGCGGTGAGAACATCAAGCTCATTGTCCACGGAGTCGGGGGGATGAAGAAAACGGTCCTGACCAAAAGGTATTCCCTGCGGCTGAAGGTGAAGACATCCAGAGGAAAAGTGGCAGAACATAGAATTCTCTGCTATGGCCTGGAAAATATTGCTGAGGTGACCCAACCAATCACTGCTGAGCAACTACAGAAGTTCTTCCCCAGTGTACCCAGAGACGAGCTGATCCGTCCCACAAAGATTGACCTTCTCATCAGTCACCGGGAAGGTCGTCTTGTACCCCAGTCAATCAAGATTGTGGGAGACCTCGTCCTCTGGGACGGCCCGCTGGGAAAGACTGTCGGGGGAACCCATCCCGATCTCATTGAGACCGCTGACCTGGCTGTGTACCACTCTGAAACTCACTTTGCGAGGACCATGAGATCAGCGGTGATGGCATACAAAGAGACCATCATACCTCAAGAAGAGGAAGGAAATGCGCTTGTCCGGAGCACCACAACCACCAACAAAGAGGTCCTCGAGTGGTTTAGGTGGGACAGCATTGGAGCGGCGTGCAGTCCTCAATGTGGCGGCTGTAAGTGTGGCAGGTGTCCCCCTGGAGGGAAAGAAATGACCCTCAAGGAAGAGCGGGACCTTGAGAAGATAAAAGAATGTCTGACATACGTGCTGGCAGACAAACACAGCAACTCCCCACATTGGGACACAGCCTATCCCTGGAAGGCTGACCTCACAACACTACCAGACAATCGAGGGGCAGTGGAGGCTACCTTCAGAAACACTGAGAAACGTCTGGAGAAGGAACCTGTGTGGAAGGCTGCATACAAAGAACAAATACATGAAATGGTCTCAAGAGGAGCTGCTGCAAAACTCACAAGGGACGAAGTCAACAGCTGGGAAGGACCCAAATGGTACATCAGCCATCTGGTTGCACCGAATCCACACTCCTCCTCAACCCCTGTGAGAATTGTGTGGAACAGTAGCCAAGAGTTCCGAGGCATAAGTCTAAATGATCTCCTTCACAAGGGTCCCGATGTCCTCAATCCCATCAGAGGTGTCCTTCTGAGGTTCAGGAGTGGACTCCATGCCGCACTGGGTGACGTAAAAAAGATGTATAACTCCGTGTGGCTGAAAGATGATGAAGTCCACCTCCACCGCTTTCTCTGGAGAGACAAACCTGAGGACGAGATTGAGGTGTTTGCAGTTGTCAGAGTCAATATCGGTGATAAACCCGCAGGATGTATCGCCCAAGTTGCCATGAAGGAGACGGCCAACCTTCCTCAGTTTGCTGATATGGTTGAAGAACGGCGAGCTCTGACTGAGGACAGCTACGTGGATGACATCCTAACTTCACACAATGACCTCAAGACGCTGGAAAGGATCACAAAAGGGGTAGAGGAGATCTTGAAAGCGGGAGGCTTCTTTCTCAAACCGTGGGTCCTGTCACACCAAAGTGGGAGGAGTGGAGCCCCTGCTGAAACAACTGCTGACTCTAGTGCAGAAGCAACTGTACCCAGGATGCTGGTACTGCCCAACCAAATGCAAGATGGGGAGAACAAGGCACTTGGGGTCGGCTACGAACCTGATACAGACAAACTTCGGTTGCTGACGTCTATCAACTTCTCTAAGAAAAGAGGGAAAATGAGGACCGGACTTAATCTGAACATGGAGGATGTCAGGGAAGGAACACCAAATCCCCTTACCCGACGCATACTTCTTAGCCAGGTTGCCGCATTGTACGACCCAATTGGTCTTGCCTCGCCAGCTAAACAGAAGGGAGTGATGATGGTACGAGAATCGTTCCAGGAAGCTGGCAAGGACAACCCATCTAAAGATACATGGGATGCCCCTCTCTCACTAAAACTTCGGGAAGCCGCAATAACGCTCTTTGAAGAATACGTGAGACTTGGCCAGGTCAGGTTTGAGAGAAGCCTCACACCGCCTGGAGCCATAGGCCCACCAACAGGGATCACATTCTCAGATGGAAGCGAATCCTCCTATGGAGCCGTGCTCTACCTGCGATGGGAAACCCGAGACAAAATTATAGTGAAGTTGGTGGAATCTAAGGCTAAACTCACCCCTCTCGACCAAAAGGGAGATGTGATCAAGGCCGAACTATGTGGTGCGGTATTTGCTAGCCGCCTAAAAAAGTACTTTGAGAAGCACTGCCACATTAAAGTCAAGCAATGGATTCACTTTGTGGACAGCCAAACAATCCTGGCGGCCATCCAAAAGGACAGCTATGGCTACCAGACCTTTGTCGCTAACAGAATCGGTGAGATTCAGAAGGCTGGACAAGTGGAAGATTGGAGGTGGATTGAAGGCAAACAAAACATTGCTGATATACTTACCAGAGGTGCAACTCCTGAGGATCTTAACGAAGGGTCAGAGTGGCAGCAAGGCCCTGAGTTCCTGAAGTTGCCCGAGACCGACTGGCCTATGAAGATGGCCAGTGAAATTGCACCCTCTGCTGCTGAAGATGTGGGAAAACTTCAGCGGAAAGCCTTCTCAGCAGTGGTCACCAGGGCCCAGTCTAAAGGAAGACCTTTCCCCAATAGGCCTGATGTCAAGGCCGAACCCAAGATCAAGGCAGAACCAAAGATCAAGGCAGAACCAAAGCATGAAGAAGCCAACGGTAAAACGACCTCACCAGCTGTCCCAGGTGCAACATACGTGGAAAACAAGAGAAGACCCTGGGCAATTGGACTGGTCCGCCTTGTGGAACCTCAACGCTTCAGTTCTCTGTCCAGGCTGTGTGGTTCCATAGCCTGGACTCGACGGGCTGCAGAAACCTGGTTGAGAAGACGCCAAGCACCAAAGTGGGAGGCAAACCACTCTAGTCTGTCTATTGAGGAAAGAGTGCAAGCTTTCCAAGACCTGGTCCTCGCAACCCAAGAAGGCAGTCTGTTCCTGGACTCAACGCTGAACCGCTTGGTGGTCCACAAGGACGAGAACACCGGAATCCTTGTCTGTGGAGGACGAATCCAGTCCTGGAAAGAAGATGGAACAGTTGTTCCTTTAATCCCATTTCATTCATGGCTAGCAACCCTGCTTTCAAGAGAAGCTCATGATGAGAACCATGAAGGTGTTGCTGCCACACTACTGCGCACCAGGAAAAGGGCATGGATTGTGCAAGGTCGGAGAACAGTAAAGAAAGTTGTGAACGACTGTATTACATGTCGAAAACTGAAAGGAAAAATGTGCCAGCAGATGATGAGTGATCTGCCGCCAGAACGCTCACAGCGTGCCAACCCATTTGAGTACACCACGCTTGACCTCTTTGGCCCCTTCGAAATCAAGGATGCTGTCAAGAAAAGAATAGGAAAGAAGGTGTGGGGCATAGTCTTCTGTTGCATGGCATCAAGGGCAGTTCATGTGGACCTGGTTGACGATCAATCCTCTGAAAGCTTTCTCCAAACTTACTCTCGCTTTGTAGCGTTGAGAGGCCATCCAAGAAAGTTGTGGTCAGATAGGGGAACCAATTTCATTGGAGCTAAACCTGCCCTACAAGACTTGCACAGATACCTAGCTACCTTACCAGAAGCATCCATAGAGGACAATGCCACCAAGGGTGGGACTGAATGGGTATGGAACTTTCATCCGGCTGATGCACCTCATCGCAACGGGGCTGCGGAAGCTGCAGTTAAACTCATAAAGAGGGCTCTCACTAGCCTTGGAGGGACGACAAGCTCACTTACCTGGGGTGAGCTCCAAACCCTCTTCTTCCAGGCAGCTAACCTCACCAATCAAAGGCCGATTGACGCCAGGGCACAAGAGCAAGAAGATTCCGTAGAGTATCTGACCCCCAACACTCTGCTCCTCGGGAGGACCAGGCAAGGAGGAGATACAGGAGGAATTGACTTGTGCACCCATCCCTGGCGCCGACTCAGAGCCATCCAGATTGGTGTGGATATGTTCTGGAAGAAGTGGAGTGAACTTGCTGGACCAAATCTCTTCATTCGACCAAAGTGGCACAAAACCCAAAGGAATGTCGCTGTCGGTGACGTTGTTTGGGTTGCCGATCAGAATGCACTGCGAGGACAATTCCGGCTTGGACGGATCCAGGCCGTGCACCCCGATAAGATAGGACTTGTAAGAGACGCAGATGTGAAACTGTGTGCAGGTCTCCCTGCCTCCTTAATAGTTGGGCAACTGAAGAGGAACCCTCAGCAGCTGACGCCAGTAATTCTACGGAGAGACGTGAGGAGACTCGTCGTCCTCATCCCTGTGGAAGACCAGTGACTCTTAGACCTCGTCTCGTCAGCCAACAGCTCTGCAGGCACTGTCCAAGTGTCCAAAAAAACCTTAATTCTGAAGGGAAGGTGCCCCGAACAGTGACAATGGCATCCTAATCTTCATGAAAAAAAAAAAAGAAAAAGAAAAAAAGGAAATATTGTGAAAAAAAAAAAAAAAAAAAAAGGGAAAATTGTTATCATATGGTGTAATGTCTGTCTGTCTGACCGCCTTGAATCGCATGATCAGTCGGTCAAGTGGGAGGTGTTAAGCGCACTACGTTACGGGGATACGTTTTCAAAGTCACAGGTGGGCACGTTTCCAACGTCACAACAAAACACAGGTGAAATGATAGTGGGAGTGTCACTTACCTTGATTGAAGCGCGGGCCAGTTATAGCGTGCACTAAAACATCCTAATTAGTCCAAACGAAATGGTGAATGAGCACGGCATATAAACGGGAGCAAGAACTAGTTTGTATGTTGTCACGTCAGGAGAGATGCGCCACCGGTAAGCTGCTGTTTTAGTCCATTGAGCGAGCCGCGGTTTAAGTTTGCTTGTCTGTTTATGTTGCTCTGTGCTACCGTTGTGTATATATGCGGTTGTATGCTTGATAACGTGGTGGTCACACCGATGGAACATTGGTTACTGTCTGATGCTTAAATGTTTAACTGCTTGATTGTGTCCGAGGCTATATCGCGGTAAATGTTTTAAAGTTGTAGCGTCTCCATAGTCACGAGTGCACTTCCTGTTTGCGGTGCAGGCTGGGTAATGTAGTTTATCACTCTTACATAGGAAATGGTCTGCTATACTTAGCGCTGCTATTTAAAACTACTCACTGTTTCCATTTAAAGCCAACATATTGAGAGCGTTTGGTTTGAGTAATTGCAATGTGGCTTGTGTGTGCAATGTTTGTGTGGCAGTACAATGCTTAATGTATGTTTTATTATGCTGCAATGTTTCTTATGCCTGGAATTGCTGCATATTCAGTTTAAACACTAATTATACTATACTATATTATATTATCTATACAATACTATATTATTATGACACTAAAACTATAATGTAATTTATGAATGTATATTTATATTATTCAGAATTTATATATGATGTAGCTTTTACAAACTAGGTTTTCTATTCTACAGGTTTATAACCTGTAATTTGTGGATTAACAACTGTATGGAAAATCAAACAAAAGAAATAAAAAACCACAAAGAGTTATAACAACGTGTCCTCTTCTGACGCCCTGTTCGGTGGGGAGAATCACCAAAGAACCGAACAATGTTGCTCTCCCCTCTCTTAAAGTCGCACCATAGAGAATAGAATGGAATAGGTTTAACCACCTAAATCAATAGTTTTACAGGGTTAATCAACTAGTCTACATCCCATGGCTTCTATTACCCCTTAGTCAACTACTTACCCTATGACATTAGACAGAGAGCGGTGGGGAGGGGTGAGAGAGAGAGAGAGTGTAAAGGATAGCAGGGCTGGCTGACAAAATTGAGAGGGACATAACCGAATAAATAATGGATACCCGTGTAGAAGTGGGACGGTCCTGCTCACAAGTGTCCCAGCAGCCGTCACAACAGCAGCCTCTCACATGGCAGTCAAACCCTGCAGCTCTGCGGGTCAGCCGCTCACTTAGCTCTGGGCCAGCCCACGCTGTGACAAATACACTCCATCGACTCCGCGCTGGCATCCGTGCACCTTAACTATTAATGAGAAGCAATGAAAACAACGGCGAGGGCAAACGTGGAGACATGCAGAGGGGTTGAGGCGGAGGAGGAGTGCAGTTGGCAGCCAAAGAGCCCGCATTACTGTAGAGAGATGGCACCTGCAGCTGGGAACAAGATGAACATCCTCATTCTCTCACATACTCTGGCTGTCTCTCTCTCTTTCTCTCTCTCTCTCTCTCTCTCTATCTCTCTCTCTCTCTTTCACACACACACACACACACCCACACACACACACACACACACACACACACACACACACACACACACACACACGCATGCATACATTGCACAATTATGCATAGACTCATACAGTATAATTCATAAAACATGCACGATTTCTATATTGAAGGACTTTGTCAAATCCATTGCATTCTGCAAGTGATGCTGGATGGGATGCTCTGAGGGATTGAACTGACACGCCTTCCGAAAAAGCAGCCCTTGCCAATTAATTAGCATTTACATCACAGAGAGCTGTTGACAAAGCACAGAGTCAATGGACCTCATAGTGTGCTCCACCACCTCATCAGGGAGTGTGTGTCTACGAGGAGGACCACCTCTAGGAGCAGATCGGACTCAGCAGTCCTCAGCAGGACTAGACTGGGCCTAGTGTTGTGTGCTGGAATCAGACTCCTCTCACTCGTGCCTCAACTTTAACACTGTGAGCACTAGTGCTACATATGCAGCATTAGGGTGACCATATGTCCGACAGTCCGGTTTTTGCTCTGTTTTTTTTTTTTACCCGAAATGACGACAAAAGGGCAAAAATGAGGATGCGCGAGAGAGGTCCGGACAAAGGGCACGAAAACCGGACTGTCCTCACGAAATCCGGACGTATGGTCACCCTATGCAGCATGCTGTATGCACCTAGCTGATAAACCTCGGTGCTGACACATGTACATCACATGAGAACTACACTTCACATAGCATGGTGATTCAGCAGTCCTCTGTACTTTGCCCAGTACAGTGAGCTGGAGGCTCAAAGAGGCACAGCAAGACACAAACGCCTTCCGTCTCACACAGCCTGCGGCTGTTATAGCTAGTATAGAAAGTATCCACAGCCTTTAGCTAGTATAGAAAGTATGGAGAGAAGAGGATACTGATGATCCGTCTCCATTTGTCCTCGTGAGTTGATTATGTTAGCTCAGGATGACCACCCCTTGCTCTTATTACATCTTATTATCCACTTGTGCTTGCCCACGTAGCTTATAATAAATCACCAGCCCCTGCTTTAATAGATTAGTCCGCTGCGATGTTAATTAAAGTCAGCGCGAGGTCGCGGGGGGTGCGTCGCCATGGTAATCACTCTGCGCTGACCCGCTGTGAGGACTGCGGCGCGGACCTGTCCCCCACGTGTGTCCGCGGTGTCCCTCAGTGTCCCCCTGACCTGCCGAGTCCGGGGGACAAACCTGTCATCTGACACCGCGGACTTACGGCGCGCACAGTGGAGGACAGCCAGAGAGCAGGAGGGCAAATGTGATCCGCTACTGCTGAGAGGTGTGCTCTGATTAAAACAGAGGGATGGAGAGAGGGAGAGGCAGAGAGAGAGAGAGGGAGGGAGGGAGGGAGGGAGAGAGGGGGGGCTGGTAATGCCCTTGCCTTCAGCATGTTTTGCTTTGTTAACATGCTTTGAAAAACAAATTTGTTTGTCTCGTCGATACAGCAAATACTGAAAGGAACAGACCTGTCAAACCTTAGTGAGAGAGAAAGTGCACTTTTGTGCAAGTCATGCCATCACGTGACTTGGCAAAATGATGTATTATAGTTGCTTTTAGAGTCGAATGAAAATGAAAAACACAGAGTGAGAGAGAGAAAGATTGTCTGTTGAGGCAACAAATACTCTGACATGGAAGCTGGAGTTGTTACAGTTACAGTGTGGGCTGATGGTCGCCTCATTCCAGCTTCATCCCTCTTCTGAATCCCAAAAACTTTTTCCTATATGGATAAAACATGTCAGAAAATGACTGTTACCCAACAACCAAGCCACTAGGGCTAAAATAATGATGTTTGATATGCCAAACAGCTATGTCAGGGAAAATAATTCCTAGTTTCTGTACAAATCTGATTCCATGCAGGCCTTGGGGCTTCAAGCAATGCATTTTGGCTCTTGCCTTTTGGCACGTTAATGAAAGAATCCACATAAGACAGGGTTCCTCCATAAGCATGCAGCAGTCTCGCAAGCAGCCATAAACCAAGCGATGCCTCCTCAGCAGTTTGTGTGGTAATCTTTTCTTGGTCAAACAGCATGGAGGCCCACCAATTAGAGGGAGTGCTGTTTAGTCTCCAAGACAACCCATTCTCTGCCAGCAGGTAGCCTGTAGGTAGGAAGACAGGGAGGCAGAGAGAGAGAGAGAGAGAGAGAGAGAGAGGAAGAGAGAGAGAGAGGAGCCAATCCTTAGCTTGAGCCTGGGGGAAGGAGAAACAGGCCAGCATGGCTCACCCACTCCCTTTCTCTCTGTCTCTCTCTCGTTGTGCGGAAGGAGGAAATCAAATAGACAGTGGAGATCAGGAGCTGCTCTGACATCAAAATGGTCCTTGATTGTATCCAATTTAATATGCTGTTTAAAGACTCCTCTCTAATGCCTCCCTTCTCTCTACCAGGAAGAGATTCACCGGCTCACAGTGTTACACACACACACGCGCACACACACACACACACACACACACACACACACACACACACACACACACACACACACACACACACACAGACAGGAATTGTGCATTCACACACAAACATGCATGCAGACACAAAGGCACACAGGCACACACACATACACACTCAGAGAGAGCGAGAGAGAGAGATAGAAAGAGAGAGACAGAGATGACGAAAATAGAGAAAAATGGAAATGGAAAAAGAGAGGAGCATAGCCAAGCAGTGTGCGGCGCCCGAGGAGACACGCCCTGTCACAGTGCAAACAGCTGCGGGCTGTCAGAGCTTCCTCTCCTCCACTGGCCAGAGCAGCCCCGCACTGACCCCATTACTCCCCACTGCATGGGAAATGCTACCGCTACCGCTACCGCGCCGTGTCAGGCCCCTCCACAAAGCACCCTGTCAGGATAAAGAGACTGAGGAGGGATGGAGAGAGGAGAGGAGTGAGTGAGTGAGGGAGAGAGAGAGGGAGAGAGAGAGGGAGGGAGGGCAGAGGACAAGGAGGGCGAGAGACGCAGGCAGCCCCCCTCTCTCCATCAGAGCAGCTGTCAAAGTGGAGACCCCGGACCATGCATCACTCTCACCCTGATAGCACCACTCAGCCAGCTTCTGAGCAGACACGAGACAGATTGTGTGTGTGTGTGTGCGTGTGTGTGTGTGTGTGTGTGTGTGTGTGTGTGTGTGTGTGTGTGTGTGTGTGTGTGTGTGTGTGTGTGTGTGTGTGTGTGTGTGTGTGTGTGTAAGTGAGTGTGAGTGTGTATGTGTATGCATGAGGGAGAGCAAGAGAGAGGGGAAAGAGTGAAAGGGAGGAATGAAAGAGAAAGAGAGAGAGAGAGAACAAAGAGGAGGCAGAGAGGAGAAGGACAGTCATTGGGGACAGGGGGAAAGAGTTGATCCTGACAGTAGAATCCCTCCAGGAGGTGTTGTTGAGGCTCTAGCCCTGACCTCCCTCTCACACACATACACACACACACACACACACACACACACACACACACACACACACACACACACACACACACTCCCAGCCCCTCTCACCCTCTCATGCACACACTCTCTATCAGATGGTACATTTTTGAACTCATTTCATACTTTCACAATCCATGTGGTGAGAGAGGGCAGAGGTCGGAGCGGGTGAAAGGAATGTTACACAACCTATGGGAGCTTAACACATGGTGGTACTGTTATTGCATTGTCATTGTGAGTAGAGTTCGAGATAAGAATCTTGCAAAATCCAGTACAAGTATAGTGTGTATACACATATGGTCCATAAATATGGTTATGGTTATGGTATTTGTGGCAGATGCCTTTGTCCAACTCGAATAAATATAAATAAATCCACATGCTCTTTCCACATGCACATTTCTATATCAGTATATTGTCCCAAATCTTTTCCAGATTTACTGTGTCCAAATTGTTGTTAGGGGCCAAGCAGCAAAGTCCAAGTGTCACCTGCTATTATTGTTGATTTTCAAATGTTCTATCAAAATTTTAATAACTCACAAATGTAATACGCCACTGCAGCTTAACCAGAAAGAACTGAATGTACAAAGGCATTGTTTGTCAAATAATCATACAAGCCATTAGCCTGGCTAACGCCTACCACTTCTCAAATGAGACGTGGTCTGGCAACCAGACGTTCATTTTCTTGTATTTGAAAAAATGCCCAGATCTGTTCATTGGGCGCCACGGATGTCTATCAAATGCGCATAGCTCACCCAACTCTTTCGTGTGCAACGCTAAGGGCTGCCATTGACATCAGTGTAAACCTTTGGCGTCGAATGTAGACGCAAGAAGGCAACGGAAACTTCTCGGATGTTCTGTGATTGGTTCGCCAACTTCAGGCGAACATTTGGGCGTTAGTTTCCAGACTGGCTTAGCAGTGGGATTGAAATCACCGCGCAAGGCAGTATGGGAACACCCAGGCTAACAAGCCATTCCTCTGCCGTGTGTTGGTTAAACCATCCTAATTAGTATTGGGAAATTCACCACTATTTGGACTGTGGTATAGGGCTTCTGCAAGATCAGACACACTACTGACAGCATGTTCATCCCTTACAGTAATAGGATGAGCTTTTCTAGATTCCCATTGGATGCCTTTGACCATGCCCTACATTTACAATGGGTTTGCAAAAGGTGCTTGAAAACGTTCCAAAACGTTAGAGCCACAACAATGTAAAATTGTCTATAAACATTACACAATCCGTGTGTGCATGTCAAGGACACTTACACATGGTGGTACCGTTATTGCACTGTCTTTGTGAATAGATGAAGAGATAGGCATCTGGCCAAATAAAACACAAATCACCAGAAATGCCTCAACATTTTACGAGTTGAATGACTCATAAAATTGCCATCAACAATCACAGCGCATGGCTGTTGCAACCAAAATTGTGATTTTCTTTGTCGACAGACATACACAAATCCAATGGGAGACTCATGTTTGCACACACACCACAACTGACAAAACCAGCCGCAAATTTAAACTCACCCATTTCTTTCTTTCTTTCTTTTTCTTTCTTTCTTTCTTTCTTTCTTTCTTTCTTCCCCTAAATCCCTATGTCACCCACCCACCTACCCATACATGCATACAAGTACAAAAACAATCAATATATTCATACATCGACTCCCACTTACTCATTCTAAAAGCAGTGCGGCTTGCCTTATCCTCTCAGAGTGAATCAGTGACTTATTTGAATTATGAGACATCATTTTCAGTCCATCTGTGCCTTTCCTTTCTCCCTCTCCCTTGCTGGGAAGAGAGTATCGCAGTGAATACAGACACAACAAAATACAAAAGATAACAACATAGAAAGAGTAGACCAAGGGATACAATAAACACCATATATACAATGAGATAGAATCTTACAAGAAAATTCTAAATGGAAGCAAACAGAGGCCTGGCCGCTCGATGTTGTCTCTTTCATCTGAAAGCAGGCTACGTGAGGCCAGTGCTTTGTGGAGTGAAGTCGTGTTCCACTCCCATGCTCTAGTTTTGAACTCACATGACTAATCCTGACTCAACACAAGCAGAAATCAATGGGGAGCCTTTTAGCCTCTTGGAAGGACTGCAGATGTACACATTTCAAAAGAGTGAAATGGTTTTGCTGGTCAGCTCTTTCCGCTGCACCCACTTTGCAGCAAGAGTCAAACAGGTGCATCTCAGCAGCACAGACCGCACCGGTTAAACAGATTGCCTGCCATCACCGGCACTCACAGGCCTTTTCAATGGATTGTGGATAAAAAATAATAATAATTAAAAAAAAAAAAAGAAAAAAACAGCAAAATGGTCCCTACATTATATTTGCAACAAAGTTGAAAGCTATATTTTACATGTGTCATCTGAGGATTTTGATATAGACCTACAGTATTAACAACAGGTAAAAACATGTATATGTCTACTATATAAGATAGCAAATGAAAATCAAATCAGTAGGATCAAAATCAGATTGTATTTCTGTGCCAAAATATCAGCTTGATCTGCAGTCATTCTGCAAGAGAATCATTAAGGATGTCCTTCTTTAATAGCCTAGCATCTCTTGGTGTTAAAGTGTTCTAGGTGAATGACCACTAAACCACAGCTCATGTGTAAACAGCCCCACACGTTCCCTTCCTTTCCGCCAACTCCACCACAACGTAGGCCAACACTGATCATTACTGTATCAGTACAAGAACAGCCTTCCTGGCCTTGTGCTTGCATGCAAATTATCTATCTTTAATTCATCCATCTTTCATAGCACTAAGCAGCAGATGTATGCATGTATAGTATGTCAAAACAGTCCAGTAAACAAACAAACACCTTTGTAGCCAGCTGAGCTGATGCGGTGTTGACAGAGGACTTGGTTTGAATGGAGCATGCGCAGGCAAACATGCCGAGCTGGCTTTGGCCGACGCTAATAGCACCACCGGGTTGACAAAGCAGGAGTAGGGCTGTGGGGAGGCCACTCTAAGTACTGACGACTCAGTGATCCTCATACACATGTGCAATAAGCGCACGCGCACACACACACACACACACACACACACACACACACACACACACAAAGACATAGAGAGAATAATAGAGTGAGGGAGAAACACAAACAGCTCTACCAACTCCTGCCAATCCATTTTTCTGTGGTGTCCAGCTTCCTGGACAGCTAACCTTTGCCCAAACAAAATCATTTCCCCCACACCCCTGTAACTCTACCCCACCTCTTCATCCTGTTCCACCCACCCCCTTCTCTTCTCTTTCCTGCCAATCCCCCTTTCCTCTCTTCACCTCTCTTTTCACACTCTGCCTCTGCACTGTCAGCTTCCACAGGAAGTCAGCAGTCTGCCATAGAACCGCACATGTCAGCTTCACAACCTTTAATTATGCTGCAGTGTCCTTGTTACATCCCAAAACAAAATAACGTCCCACATAATAACTTCCCACATAATAATCCAAAAATGGAATATAAATGTGGACTTTTAAAGCACAATAATCCACCAAACAATAACTCCCCATATAATAACTGATGCCTATACAACAAATGCAATATCCCCTTTCCCACAAACTTGACAATTATTTTGTGTGTTGTTATTTGAGGAAAATGCACCACTGTAAGCCACAAATATAGTCCATAAATAAATCCACATCCAAATGTTCATATCAGTATGTAGTCCCAAATCTTCCTCATCTAATAACATATACAAATGAAAATATACATTTGAAAATGTAATCCTTCCTTTGTTTACTTTTAGATTGACAGAGTGTTATTTATACTGTGTCCAAATTATAGTTAGGGAACAAGCAGCAAAGTTCAAGTGTCACCAGCTATTGATTTTCACATGTTCTGTCAAAATTGCAACAACTGACGAACAGTACATCACTGCAGTTTATACAGAAATGAATGAATGTACAAATTCACTCATACACACACTCTCTATCAGATCCGTTGTTGCACTTATTTCATACTTTACCAATCCACATGGTGAGAGAGGTCAGAGGTAGAAACGGGTTAAATAAATGTTACACAACCCACGAGAGTTTAACACCTGGTGGTACTGTTATTGCATTGTCATTGTGAGTAGAGTTAAGAGATCTTTTAGATTAACACATGGTGGTACTGTTATTGCATAGTCATAGTAAGTAGAGTTAAGAGATCTTTTAGATTAACACATGGTGTTACTGTTATTGCATTGTCATAGTAAGTAGAGTTAAGAGATCTTTTAGATTAACACATGGTGGTACTGTTATTGCATTGTCATTGTGAGTAGAGTTAAGAGATCTTTTAGATTAACAGTGTTGTTTTCACTGTGTCCAAACTGTGTTGTTAGGGGCCAAGCAGCAAAGTCCCACTGTCATGCTTGCTATTGCCTGCTATAAATGACTGAATGTAAATGTATTGTTGGTGAAATAATCATACAGACAGTTTCCTCTGTCGTGTGTTTGTGTTGTGGTTTAACCAGCCTAATTAGTATTGGGAAATTCACCACTATTTGGACTGTGGGCTTCTGCAAGATCAGCCACACTACTAACAGCACGAGGGAGTTCAGCCCTTAATAGGCTGAGCTTTTCTAGACTCCCATCACTGGATGCCTTTGACCATGCCATACATCTACAGTGGGTTTGCAAGAGGTGCTTCAAATTGAAAACGTTCCAAAACATTAGAGCCAGAACAATGTAACATTTTCCTTAAAGCACAGATGCACCAAACACACCATTCTATCAGTATAGTGGGGAAATAGTCCACCCGAACCCTCCAGTCCTCAATTTCCTATTTGTAGGAAATTATTGTTATATTTTTGCTAGGCAACAGTTATTTTGTCTATGGGATTATTATGTTTGAAAAGGGCAGGTTTGTATTATCTTTAGTAACGTGTGGGTGGAAGTTATTATATTTATGCAGTCCTATGCACAACAAGCATATGCAAATGCACAGGCACATATTTACATGCACACACATATGTGCACACACATACAAACACACACACACACACACACACACACACACACAAACACACACCTAAGACATGTGTGATCACTCCTGTGTAGACAGAACAACCAATTTGCCGCAGAAGACAGAAACAAGGCAGGGTTGACAATTAAGGACTAAAAAACAGAGAAACTTCACAAAATGATAACATGTATGCTTTTAGTGTGACAGTGGAATTTACTCCCCCCCCCCACACACACACACACACACACACGGCCCCTCACCACCACTACACACACACACGCACACACAGATGCAATTAACCACACACAGCGACTGGTTATTCCCATCGACCGTGCGGACGGAGCCGCTGGCGGGTGGATCGATGGGTGCCGGTGGCGTCTGCATCTCTCCGCAGGTCCATTCTAATGAGGCGGAGACAGGCCTGGACGCTGACGGACCCCGAGCAGCCCAGCGCAGAGCGGCTCGGCTCAGCCCACGTCAAGGAGATGGCAGCTCCACAGCGGCCCCTCGCTCACACGTCCCTCCTCGCAAACACAGGCACATAAAAAAAACAACAGCAAACTGCCTCAGTATGACAGCGCCCCATATCAAACAGAGCCGCTCTCTGGGGGAGTGTGTGTGTGTGTGAGTGTTTGTGTGTGCGTGTGTGTGTGTATGTGTGTGTGTGTGTGTGTGTGTGTGTGTGTGTGTGCGCGCGCGCGCGCGCGGGCGGGCGTGTGTGTGTGTGTGTGTGTGTGTGGAGAGAGCTGTGCCATGATGTGCCCACAGAACAGATCTAGGAAAATGGCTGCAGGGCACCAGCAACCACACACACACACACACAGTCACAGAGAGAGAGAACAAACACACTCACGCACAGAAGTCTAGATCTGTGCCTCCGAGCAACCAGGGGAGCAAAAGCAGTGGGCTGGCCCAGACCCCCTGTGTGGGGGCTCTCATTTGTGATTAAACGTCTGGCCTTTGTGCCCGCGTCCCCCGTAGGAAGAGAAGTGGTTTGACCGAGGCAGAGGTGTCGGACACCAATAAAACAGCAGGCGACCGCTCCCAGGGTATTTCATCCACAAGCCTTCCATGCCCCCCCCCCCATCCAGCTGAGACCAGGATTAGAAATTCCTCTCTTTCCCTCTCTTTTTCTCTCTCTCTCTCCCTCTCTCTCTCTTTCTCTCTATGCATCTCTCCCGCTGTCTCCCGTGTCACAACCTGCAACGTCCAAGTACATAAATCCCTCAATATTAAAATGAAGTGAAAACAATTGTGCAAATGAAAAACAAAAGCATAATCACACTAAAAACAGGAGCCGGGGGCTGGAGTGTGGCACGCTGCACTCTGCAATACTCAAACAAAAAAAAACACTGACATCAGGGAAGAGCACAGCCCAGGCAAATCAAAGCAGAACCCTCGGAGGCTGACAATACACATACACACACACACACATACACACACACATACAAAACAGGCATGTTGGCAGTAAACACAGTTATGCACACTAGCCCACCTGCTGATAGCATCAGATAGATCTGGCTGTTCAGATCCTAATACTGAGTGTTGCTTGCAGCTGACGTTCACACCCTATTGGCCAAGGAGCAGGAGCCTCTTTATAAAACCTGAGAAGGATGTGTGTTATGCTGACTCAGTGTTGAAGGCCTGGCTGTATTGACTAGCACTTCACACCCTCCTTCCAACAGTAGAATGTGTGTGTGTGTGTGTGTGTGTGTGGGTTTGTTTCTGTGTGGTTGTGGGTGTGTTTCTGTGTGCGAGAGAGGGAGAGTGTATGTTAGTGAGTGTGAGTGACTTAGAGAGAGAATGCGTGTGAGTGAGTGAGTGAGTGTGAGTGACAGAGAGGGAGAGAGAGAGAGAGAGAAGTGCTTTTTGTACACACTGCAGCCCTCTCCTTTACTGTACTGCCAGGCATCAATGATTTACGTGCAGGGGGCTTCAAGCGCCACAGCTCAGTCGCCACTCAACACTGCAAGCCGACGCCGCACTCATAATGAGCTCGGTACAGTATGCAGCCGCCACCGCAGCAGCAGCAGCAGCAGCAGAGGCCGGGCTTCAGCAGTCGCCGCACAGCAATGAGGCAGGCTAGGCAGAGCCTAATCCCAGCACCACCTCTCCCATTTAACACTTTACAGAGCAGCTCCGCCAGCCAGCACAACGCTGGAGAGCCTCGCACTTAACGCCGAATACAGAACAGCTTCACGCAGCCGTGGCAGCCGAGACAAGACAACGTCGACAAGCGGCTGAATCCCAGAGACAAGCCATGCAAGATATCATCTTTTCTGTTTTAGCGGCAGACAGCCGGCTGAGTTATTTTGGTGCGTTGTAGTTGTCTGGCATGTCAGGCTACGACGGTGTTGTGTTGTGTATCAGTTCAATCTGGCGAGATGTTTTAAAGGTGCACACACTACATCAGAGGGGCTGTGTGTGCCACTCTCTCCGAAAGTTCATTAGCGCTCGAGAGGAGTGGAGTTCAAACGCTACACAACAGACACGAAGCCCTGTCAGCACTAATGTCAGCTAAATTACTGTCTGTAGATGGAGAGGGCCGGCTGGCTCCTCCACTCTGTAAATTCAGCACCTTGGACAGCGCACGCTCGTTCAGCACCACAGGTCACTGAGCAGCCAACACTCCCCCCACACTTCTGAAGCCATGTTTGGCGTCGGCTCTACATACTAATGGTGGAACGCACAGACGCCGCGCACAAAACAGAAACATGGCTCGAGCATATGGGGTCCCTCTCCACCCACAGCAGATCATAAAGGTATCCCAGAGCGATGGAGCGCTCGCTTTTTTTTCAACACGCTGACACTAATTGGACTGCTGCCTTCTGTTTGAAGAACAAAAAAGTGTGAGATTTGCCTGCCCCCTTTTTTTTTGAAAAGTAGTGGGTCTTCAAGCAACCTGTCGTCAAGCTTGTGAGTGCTGACACTGCACGCTATGCTTGTCCCCCCCTTCCTTTCTACTCCCTTTCCTTCTCCATACAAAGGGTTTTGATCATTTTCAGTTAATTAATGCCTTTGTGTAGGCAAGGAATAAACAATTACTGTCATAGCCGAAGATAAATAATAACAATACAACAATCAAATCGTTGTTTGCAGACAATGTAATTGAGGCACGGAATGCCAGTAAAGCAAAAGGCGACTGAAGCCGTTCAAAAAGGAGCTAATGACCGCTGAAGATGGCCACACTCAGTGCTGCATTAAGTCCTGCAACCAAGGCAACATCTCAACACAATCTGGAAACCCCTGCAGCCAAAGTCCACACCACCACACGGCACAGATGCACAGCTCATTTGTGTGTGCCCAAACGCAGCAGCCTCTTTTCAAATCCAGAACCTCATGAGCCTCCAGAAATAAGGCACGTTCTGGGCTACTTCTAGAACCCTCTGTGCAGGTTCACTAGCTGTCTGTGCTTCAGCCCTGGAGACCAGTACAGGCTGAGTCAAGGTGACATTCCCCATCTCTGTTCCCCAGAGCACACAAACACACACACACACCTCCTCAGCCAAACGTTCAGCTGCAGTTTTGCAGAAAACAATAAGAAAACAACAAAATCACATAAAAGGGAACCTTTTGCCTTCAACTGACCCAGAGAGAGGGACATAGAGACCAGCCACACAAGCAGGTGTATGTGGTAAAGCATCGAGCATGATTCTGCCGTCAAACGACCAAAATGCATCTACACTACCACAACGCCATCCTAGAGCTATCCATTACCATATCTGACAGAGCCTCCCCATCTCACATAATGGCCTGTGTATGTGCACTGCTCATTCCAAACCCCACTAACATAGCCATTCTGTGAAGTCTGAAAAGTGACCTTCGAGGCACAAAATGGAACCCAGATGACCATAGATACAAATATAATTTATTAGAACATGGCAATACACTTGTCAGTGTATGTGAGCGGGAAAAAAAGGATAATTTCCATTTTAGTCACAGATCACAACCATGTGCGATATCGCTGATTAAATCACCCGTGATGAGCGGTGGTACAATGAACATTTGTGTTGTTTTAAGAATTAAATTAACCAATTTCTCATATGGGAAAAGGTATACATTTCGTTTTTGTGAGATACCTTGTCTGATTGGCTTGTGGATTGTAGGAATGACATGAAAGTCTTGATTTTCAAGGCTGTTGGGCAGAGTTGAGATGAAATGACACGTTTGAGCATAATGATGAAAATAATTATACAGCATAAAACTATTACATGAAAGAAAAAACCCATGAAGTGTTGAATGTCTGTTCTTCTGTAAAGGCAAGTAACTACAGAACCTCTCATCAAATGTAAAAGTGCAATGTATCAGTTTTAAGGAGACAACTAAAATAACCACGGCCTTGATTCATTGTCTTTCTCAGATTCTTCCCTCAAGTCATGCGCAACACTCCCAGAGGAGAGAACTCCCGAGAATGAGAAGCACTCCATCATTAGAAAAAGGCAGTAAGGTTACCTTGCATCCTACACCTTGTTACATAACTAACAGACAATAGCGGGCATTAACGGATAACCTTATTTGAGTTATACTTGCCCAGAGCATTGCCAGCATGCTTAATATTTAACGGAATGTGGTCACAGACATTTCGCAAGGAGTGTCTTGTGAACTGTCACGGTTAACCTGGTTGAGAAAAACGTGTTGTTAACCACCTCTGAATGTCTCGCTATTGCCCCCTTGTGGTCAAAAACAATAATGGTTCTTCCATAGAAAGGTTGAGTCAAACTACTGCCCATGTGCCATACAACCATTGCTACCATTTCAAAACAAAAGTTTATCTACCATTTTCCAAAGCATTAACCCGAGTTCATTATGTCAATGGACATCCAACTTTTTCTCATGCATCGACAATGTCGGTCATGGACCTTGAATAGTTTCATTTTGTTTGTTCAAAGCAGCAAAAAAAACAAAAAAACATATGATGCGAATCAGCAAACCTCAAAGTATTTCCGGGCATGTACAGATTCGATCCCACAGTCTGGTATTACCACATAGTACTCACGTATCAATACTTCTGCTAGCTGTTGTACACAAACAGTATGCATTAGCACCTCTTTATTGATTTAAGAGTTTGTTTTATTAAGAAGGCTATACCAGACGCATAATCACTATACATTGATTTAACATTACCTTTACAAGTTAAATTTTTCACTGAAATTACAGAATAAATATATGCACATTTTTTCAAATCTTTGTGAGAGAAAACATTAAAAGTGCTTCCTACAAAGCCGTTAGTGATAATATCCAGAAGCATTTTTCTTAAGAAAGTGCGTTGAATTCCATAAAATCTTCAGTGTCGTTATATATTCACAAATGTTGATCCTTGGGTGAGTCCTCGAGAGACACACTTTTTGTCTGTTTTTGTAATATTATAAAATTAAATAGACCACTGAACAATAATGCGTTGCAGTATCTCTATTATACGTGAGTGATAGTTTGGAGCAATACCCACCCCTGCAGTCGAGTGCATGCAGCAAACTGCAATATTCTACAAACTGTGCCAGACCTTGGGCAAATATCCGCGCGTGAGAGACAAGCCGTGGAGACATCCTGCTCCTCGCGGATCCCTACACGAACCATGTGAACGCTCTCACTGCGTGAAGGCTTCGTCTACTATTTAGAATTATACGCTCCGAATGCCTCCCACTGCGCAACCAAAAATCTGTTTTGTATAAAAATAAGGGTTGATAACATTGCTGGCTACTCTGAAAAAGGCACTTCATTGAATATCTGAGTATGGCCTTTCCTCCAAAACGACTTGGGGGAAAACATTTGTTTGTAATATATATGTTTTTGTTTTTGTTGTTGTTGTTGTTGTTGTTGTTGTTTTTCGTCATGCTGCTTTTTTTGTTGTTCCGTATTGTTTTGGGCAAGAAAAAAGTATTCTCTGGTTAGAATCGGTATGATTTCTCCAACACTTCGAGGTAATCCGGCTTGGTTTGGAGTTTGGCCCTTAACTCGAGGTATTCGCTTTGGGTCTGCTCGGGAAATCCTTTACCCGCGGTGAAAAGAAATGTTTCTTTTAATCTGGCGTCTTGCTGTAAATCGGGATATTGCATTCCTGGGGGGTGTGCATGTGCAACGTGCATGTCCTTTAATTTAGGAACTGTGCCATACAGGCAGTCTACAAACCCCACCGTGGGGGTAGGTCTCTGGCTGTCTATGACTGTGGGGCAAAGCACCCCGTTTTCGTGAAAGCTCGCTATGTCCCCCGCCTGATTGACGGTGACAATAGTGTTGAGTTGAGAATTGGACAGAGCCATTGTCCATTCTTTCTCTTTCTCCAGCAGAGTTCGATAATTGCTGTTGTTTTCCTTGGTCTCGGCGAATTGTTCTTCACCTTCCCCCTCTCGTGGTTTGTATATGGGGTTGTTGCACATCTGTGTGACTGGGTGGGGGATATAGTCGTAGACGTGGCCGGGCGGTTTCTCTGGCGAGGCGGTCTGCCGCTCTTCGAATATCCTGCACTGCATCTGGATGCCAGTCAGGTCCACCTCCTGTCGCTTTCTGAAGGGCAGTTTCTTCCGTCTCCTCAGGACGAAGGCGAACAGACCAGCAGCCACAAACACAGCGGAGATGAACAGTATCAACAGACTCAGAATCAGCACCGAGAGAGGGACAGCGCCAGTCGCCGAGGCGTATCCTAATCCGAAAGTGCTGGTGGATGTCATGTCGTCGGGCGAAGCGGCGGAGGGAGCAGTGAACTTCAGCTCAGGGCAGATGACCTCGGCGTCAAGGGAGCGGAGATCCTTCCCGAAAGCGAAGTCGGGCGTCTTGCAGATCACCTCCCCGACAACAATGACGGTGCTGAGCTTCTCCATCCACTGCTTGAGCGGGATGATGTCACACGAGCAGTCCCATGGGTTCTGGTGGAGGTCAATCTGGACAATGGAGTGCAGGTGCTCCAGGACCCCGCTGATTGGCAGGTGGAGGAAGTAGTTGTTGCGCAGGTTGAGCCTGGCCAGCGAGGTGCCAGCGAAAGCATCAACGGGCAGAGTGCGCAGCAGGTTGTCATTCAGAAAGACCAGCTGCAGATTCGGCATCAGGCTGAAGGCGGCAGGCTGGATCTCTCGTATAACATTGTATTCAAAGTACAAGTAACTCAGAGTCTGAAGTCCACGAAACATGCCTGGAGTGAGTCTCTCGATGTCATTGCCATTTAGATACAGGCTTTTCAAGTTAGGCAGGTTAATGAATGCACCCTCTTGAACATATGATATCCGATTGTTGCCCAGGTGTAGTAAATCCAAACTGGAAAAATTCCAGAAGTCCGATCTGTAGATTTTCTGTATTAAGTTTCCACTCAGGTATAACTTCTTGGCATTTAGTGGGCGCGGCATTAGTTCAGATATGTTGTGAAAGCCTTTCTCTTTACAATTGACGGTGAGCCCTAAATCGTTGATGTGTAAATTGCAGATACATCCCGCTGGGCAGATGATAGGAATGGGCGGTCTCGTTTGATAACCAGCAACGGGTGGCTGATTCGGCCCGGGGTAAATACTGCGTGGTGTCGGTGGAGTTTTAGTGGGTCTGGGCCTTTTGGTTGGCTTCGGTCTGTCTTTGTACTCCACCGACGAAGCAGTGTTGTGAAATGAAGACAGCATTGATGAGGGCTTTGTGGGCCACGTGTTCTCGTTGTTGAACGGTATTTTGGGGATGCCAAGCTTAGCCTCCACTTCTGCCTCCGAGAGCAGTGGACACAGCTCGCTCCGTTTTATCTCACGTAGGTCCTTGCCATGGAAGTGAAAGGGGTGCTCGCACGTAATGTCACCAACCAAAGCTGTGTAAGGAATGCGTTCAAGCCACGTTTTAAGCTGCACAATCTCACACACGCAGTTCCACGGATTCTCCTCTAATTGAAGCTCCATGAGAGTGCGGCCAATGAACTCCAGTGTGCCCCTGTAAGGCAGAATCTTCAACCGGTTACCACGTAAATCAAGGTGCGTGAGAGAGACAGACCTGAATAACAGATTGGGTAGAACGGGTATCAAATTGTCATTCAAAATCAGTACTTTGAGTTTGTGCAGGTTTCTAAACGCCCCGCTCTCTATTCTTTTAATTACGTTATAATCAGCCTGGAGGTACTCGAGGCTTTCCAGGCCCAAGAAAGTGTCGTTCCTGAACACCTCCAGTTTATTTTCGTGCAGGAAAAGCTTTTTCAAAATGCTCAGACCATTGAACGCACCAACATGGATGTCCTGTAATGCGTTGTTCCCCAGATTGAGCGATATGGCATTGTTTAGATGCAGGAAGCTGTTGAAGTACAACTTGCGCATCGAGTTTCTTTGTAGGTTGAGCTTGAAGGGCCTCGTCCATGTTTGGGATATTTGACTGACATTTGTAAATCCTTTGCTGTCGCAGTGAACGTGGAAAATGCCCTCCTTCACTTCACAGTAGCAGGGGTCAAAGCAAGGCTCGTCTATCTCCTCTGAGTCGTCCAGCATTGGGATCGGCGTAGTCCATCCTAAAGCTATTGTGCTTAGCAGGGTTACCCACAGCATCCTTCCGCCGAGACCTGATGAAGCTACGGCTAAGAGCCACTTCACAGCACTGGAATAGAGAGAGAGAGAGAGAAAATCAAATCAGAAGGACATCCCTGAACACAAGCACCAGACAGTAGTATTTGTTACAGCCCATCTTTATTTTCTTCTTTTTTCTCTCTGCGCAACAATAAAACCCAGTGAACCTCGCAACCAAAATGAAGTACCTATTTAATATGATATGCGACTTTTAATAATGCATGTAAAAATATACAGGAAGGAACGTTGACTAACACAAGTCCTCTGTGTCCATTTCAGTAGCCCAACTTTCTTTATTAACGATACGATGTCACATAACTATCGAATTTTGCGTTCAGCACTGAGACATTACAAAGGTGCGGTTTCCGGAGACACATTAAACCTTACCCCTGTTAACGGCAACTCTGACTGGATCCATCAGCACGGCTCCCAAACACATTGCAAAGAGAACAGAAGACGTTTGACAACACAGCCTATCGCGTTTCTCACTCCAGCACCTGCACCCTTATTCGGCTGGGTGGACCAAACAAAAAGGGATTCATTCCAATCCGTTGCGTTTTATCAAATGTCACATCTACATGAGCGCACATGTAATTCTGGAACAATAATCCATCTGAATTCGGAGTTACCCACTTAAAATAACTGACGTTTACCGAAAGAAGTATCAAGGTTGCCAGTAAATGTCAAGTTAAACCTCCCGATTCTAACTTCGCTTTTCCGCAGACTGAGCAGCCGTGATTTGCTGTTATCGCAATAGCGTTTTATCTGCAGATCGGTGAGGAAACTAATAGTCGACCGGAGCTGAGTCCCACTCTTGCACAGAGGCTGTCCTCTCCCACCTTTTTCACGGGGAAACTGTGCTCTGTCTCTAACGCGTCGCTGCATACCAAATCGGGAATAATACAAAATCGTCCTTCAAGTGGGCGCGAAATGTTGGCTTCTCTGCGGTCCGCCATAGGAAAGTGACTGCATTCTACGATGAATAGCATACTTTATGCCGCTGCTCCCCTCCCCTCTCATATGTCTCTCACGTCGTGTGTTAAGCTACTGAAATCCACACACGCAAAACACATATAACCTCATCACGGATGCCCTGTCATCCCCTTGGATCGATGGAATGGGTACCTACTCGGTTTTAATGGGTTTCAACTTTACATCTCCCGAATCGAGTGGATGTCGAGATGGGCAGTCCCAGATAGCGTCAGATTGCTGGCTGAAAGAGATATACATAGGAATGAAACACACATTCATACACACATTCAAACACACACACACACACACACACACACACGCACACACGCACACACGCACACACACACACACACACACACACACACACACACACACACACACACACACACACACACACACACACACACACACAGAGGAAGGAAACGAAAATCTCTAAATAGACTGCACAAGACAGCTGATGGAAACAGTGTCAAATGCATCGAACAAATTGCATCACTGCATATAGAGATCTGGAAATTCTAAAGCAAATCTCGCCCAATCTGTTGAATAGTTTGCCAGAGGTCAATTCAGACGTATCACCGTGAAAGTATACCAATGTGGTGATTTAAACCCAGTTGTAGATATGTTGAAGATTATTTTTCAAATTAAAAAACAGCTAAACTGTTTCTTTGGTCTAATCTCCGTTTAGCCAGTACAAATTCCTATGAGGTTAGTCTAAATGTCGTGTTTGTGAATTTAAAATAAGCGGACAAACCCACCACTCACCTTCTTTGGAGGAGGCATTTAGTAGCATCAGAGAAAAACACTAGTTAAAAGATTGTTAGATCTCGTCTTTCCACCATCTCCTCAGCTTTCCCCCCTCTCTCTCTCGCTCTCTCTTTCTGTATCTCTCCCTCGCTCTCTCTTCTCGCTGAAGCTGAGGCAAAAAAGAAAAAAAATGAAGACGTGATGCGCATGTAATGTCCAGCTTTTTCTATAGGTTTGCTTATGATGCAGGTCCCCTCGTACGACCGAAAAACTCAACAGTGCCGGGAAAAGCTGTAGCAGCTCAGGCTCGCTCCGAGAGGCGTCTCGTCCCCTGCTGCACCCGCATCGCTCGGATGCAGGATCACGCCGCGAAGAGCCGTTCCTGATCAGGTCTCTTCAGACGTCACGGAAACGAGCTTGAGGAAAAGGGAGCGAAAAGGGTTGCGAAGGGAGGGGAGAGTCAGAGAGAGAGATGGGAGAGACGTTGGTGTGTCGGTAGCGTCGGTGGTGATGGTGGAGAGGGAGGAGGTGCGGGTGGTTGAGCGTGCCGAGTGCCGCACCGGGAACGCGCGTCAGGGCGCTCTCAAATGTTTGGGGTAGACCATTAATGACAGCATCGGAACTGTGGCCCCTGAAACGCATAGTATACCTGGAGAGAATGGTAATGGCATGTACCAAATGTGGAGCCCATCTCTATGTTTCTATTCAAGCAAAGTTCCACAACTTTCAGCTACCAAGTAGGTTATTTTCAGCTACCAAAATATGTGCACAACAATTTCTAGGACTATGCATGTGGAACATTGTAGGGGTGTAATAATCATATTTCTTTCAACCTTTCTAAAACAGTTTTAATGATCTGGTCAGACATGTAGTCTTCGGACACACCGAGTAATTAGTACTTGATGTTAAAATCTGTGCCGTAGCTGTTCTGGACGCCAACTTACACCCTGTCCCCTGCTCCTCTCGATGGGTGCATAGGTATGTGAAGGAATATCAGTTCGATCTCTCTGCAGCAGAGCCACAGAGAAGTGTGTGTGTGTGCTCGCTCCGCTCCGCTCTCCCGGTACACTGTTCCCGGTGCCGTTCCCGCGCGCTGCCTGCAGCGGGCAACAGAGCTCTGCGCGTGGGGCACGGCTAAATTGCGGATGCAAATGAGGGTCCTCCTGAATATTGTCCATTAGAACGCTACATGCTCGCCTAATGTTTTCCGTCTTAAATGTTTCTTTTCCTTCTGTTTCCGGATGCCTTTTTTCAAATGAGCACTTAAATGACTCGTGTCAACAACCCTACATATCAGTGTGCTTTATGTATCCATTTATTTTACTGATCGTGTAAAGTATATATTTTTAATGGTAATTGGTTGTTGCTCATCCTCCATTTATTAATAATCTGGTCGTTCTCACCAAAAACAATAATAAAAGAAGTGCCTCATCAAAACATCCCCTCTTGCCAATGTTTGATTGTTGTGTTTGGGAGACTGGCATGATCACAGACTGAGATTATTCAGGGGAACATCACCAAGCCTGTCCCAAGTGCTGTAGGCTATTACAAAACCAATCAGATGCCATTTGTGCAGCCAACAGGAAGAGCTTTCAAACCAACTAAAATGTGATAGAAACTCTCAGTTAACCTGGGGGGTCATTACGACTGAGACAACCATCTTGCAGTCATTTAGTCATACAGTCATTCTCAGCAGGTCATGTTGCCTTTTTCACAGTGAGGTTTAGTGTGTTTTGTTGAGGACACACAAAATAGAGGAAAAATAAGAGAGAGGGAAGGAGAGAGAGAGAGAGAGAAGGAGGTAGAGAGGATGGGAGGGGGAGGGATAGAGAGATAGATTAGTGTGAGTGTGTTACAAGTGCATGCTTAAGAGCTGGCTGGTGAATGTGCAGCAGTCTTTAAAGCTGTCAGTCTTCTATACCACACTGCTGATCTGACATCTTTCTTTCCCGCACTGCACTCCACTCTTTCCCTATGGTTGCCATGGTTAGAAACAACAGAAAAACAAACAAAAACAGTCTTTTGTTTTAGGTCTTCCAGAGAGTTGTATCAGTCCCTGATTCTGGATGAGAAATAACATGTATGCCTACATCCTCCATACTGCCTACTATGGTAAAGTGATAGGAGCGGATGGTGGGAAGTTTGGCAAATATACTTTAAACTGACCAACAAAGGCGATTGGTGGGAGAGTTTATGTCTGACCATGGAGTTTGGTGCCTCATATTTTCACCTGGACTTCACTAGCCTTTTACACCCCTTGACCAAACCACAAACCACAAACCACAACCCCCACATCCACCCCTCTGTATTTTAACCACTGGACTGAACAATTTTAAGTGCTTTTTTTTTTTTTTGGTGAGCATCAATCGCACCTGTCGGCCTGTGCTGCCACAGGGGATGCCGGGCGCAGTTCCTCCACGCTCTGCCAGTCATCGGGGAGGGCTGCTAAGTCAGGCAGGGCAGATGTGAACATGCCACTCAAACCCAAAACACTAGCTGTTCCCCCCCAAAGCCAGTGGGCCGCCACAGTCTCCTGGGCCTCTGACCGCACCACTCATCTCTCCTCTATTTCCCCTGTCCACTTCTGTTTGCGCTGAAGAGTGTGCTCTACTTGTTTTGTTATTTTGTTTTGGGATGGGCTTTTCATAGGGGGGGGGGGGGGGGCGAAATATCCGTCAACACTGGTGCTAGGTTATCAGACATCATCGTCTTTACAAAATGTCCTCCCAAAATCAGCCCGGATGGCTTGGCTGGATGACGTTCTGCATACGCATCTTACTGAGTACTGTCTATTGAGTCCCATTCCATAATCAACACTAAAAGGACACAGATGTATAGCAGCATATAGTCCCGTGCTCTTTTTACTGTTAGCATATCTAAAGCGCTTCCCCCTTACCCGCCCCTCTAGCTCACCCGTGAGTCAGGCCAAGATGAGATGCCGCTGGAGAGCTGAGTCTGCTGGCTCAGTGCAGGTCCTTCTGTGGGCCACTCCACCCCTGCATCCATCTCCCACTGACTGCCTCCACTCATGACTCCCCTGCCATCAGCTCCTCCACCAGTCAATAGGACCGCTTCATACTTCTCTCTGCTTTGCTCTCCAGCAGCCCACTCCTTCAACATGCACATACACACACACACGCACACGCACACGCACACGCACACACACACACACACACACACACACACACACACACACACACACACACACACACACTCACACACACACATGTCTTACAGTAGCTCGGTTAACCTCAGAGCACGCTAGATGTGTTCATGGTATGCTGTCTGTTGTAGGTGTTGCTGTGCTCCATATTCTCCACAACCTATTCATCTTCTCTGCACAGTTTTATTGTAGACTGCACTCTCTCTCCCTCTCTCTCTATCTCTCTCCTCTCTCTCTCTCTCTCTCTCTCTCTCTCTCTCTCTCTCTCTCTCTCTCTCTCTCTCTATCTCTCTCTCTATCTCTCTCTCCCACACCTCGTGTACATTTGCGCATCACCCATTTACGCATGTGAATAAATCATCAAGTGGTGGCTGAGCAGCGCACATCCTGGCGTCCCGGGCCCCCCAGCAGAGCGCTCTCCCTGGGGGGGTTTAGACCTGCCAGAACCTGCTGCTCTCAACTCCCCACATAGATGCTCAAGACAGAGCAACCGTGGAATGTAGGCTAAAAAGAAAATATGTCAAAACCTGTGAGACACACACACACACACACACACACACACACACACACACACACACACAGGTTTTTTTTCCTGAGGTTTTATTATCGTGCTGATGATATGGCACTCCGAAGCTTTGGAAGGGATTTTTACCTCTCATTTACTTGCTGACCTGAAATATCAAAATAGCCGAGCAAAACGTTTCATCTCAGTATTTTCCCCCCATTTTCTGAAGAATTGATTTGCTCTCTCTTTTGACTTTGGGGCGTGACAGCGTGCACAGCAGTTACGGCCTCGAGGCAATGGAACACGGCCCTGCGGACCGTCAGCTGATATTACAATAACAGAGCGGGAGCCGTCAGAACACCTCTGATTACACCGCACCTATTTGTTCGCTTGACGGCGAGACATGCAGCGCTGGGAATACCCATCTGAGTCATCACGGAGCAGGCCAGGCCCTCGCGCTCCTGCATGAGTGGGCCTCGGCTGGGCCATGAGTGGGCCGTGAGTGGGTCTCTCGCATGTCGAGTGCGGAGCCTGGGTCGCCGGGAGGAATGTGCTGTCAGGTTATAGTCTCTCCTGAGCCCGTTTTTTTTCCCGTTCTCTCGCCTGGTTTGTTGAACAAAGCGTCACCTGGGCACGGCGGCGGAGAGGAACCGAGTCGAGGAGCGCAGATGGCACTCGCCGTGGCGTCGCTGAGTGCCAAGACCAGGACCTCCAGCGAGATCTTTAAGCGCTGCTTTTTATTGTCTTTTGTTGCCGCGACTCACGCTAGCCCCAAACTGTCTCATGCTGAAGAGCCTAACATGCGAGAAAAGTACCCTAATTCACACCGCAACCTCAGGGGAGGCTACCGAGAGAAGGAGAGAGAGAGAGAGATGGAGAGAGAGAAAGAGAGATGGAGAGGGAGAGAGAGAGATTGTGTGAGGGAACTAATGGCCAGAAAATTTAGCAAAGCAAGCTAAAACGTTAACAGTCTCATCAACCTCAGAGCCTCTAATTTTTGCCATCAGACACAAAATAGAACAGGACAGCAGGGAAAGCTACACAAGCAGAAATGTGGGAGTGTAGGAGAGGGAGATAGAGAGAGCGAGAGAGTGTGTGTGTGTGTGTGTGTGTGTGTGTGTGTGTGTGTGTGTGTGTGTGTGTGTGTGTGTGTGTGTGTGTGTGTGTATGCGTGTGTGCGCGCACGCTTGTATGAATGTGAGTGGGGAGACCACATGAAGTCCAATATGTCAGCTTTTCCTCCGAGTAAGATGTGCTCTGTATTGCAGTGGCAGTCTCCATTACTGGAGCAGTGTCCAGTGCCGGTCCGCCACTTCAAAGCCCAGCGTGGAGTGTCCCTCTCCTCTCATCCTAGCATGCAGAAGGTTCTGTGTGCCCTACTTAAAGGGCCTCTCTCTCCACGACTTGGCTTGCACATCACAACTTTCGCTGCACTGCCACAGTTGAGTAATTAGGCCATGGTAATTTTTGACGCACTGTGTAATGACCCTTAGAGTTTATCTGCCCAACTCCAACCGTATTGTTCTTCGGCAAAGAGGATTGGAGATGAGAGAGGGAGAGAAACAGAGGGAGAGAGAGAGAGAGAGAGGGAGAGAGAGAGGGAGAGAGAGAGAGCAAGAGAGAGGGAGAGTGTGTGTGTGCGTGAGTATGTGAGTTTGCGTGAGAGACAGAATGAAAGGCAACTAAACAGCGTCAATGACCTCTAATTGGCGAAATTATCCAGGTCAATTAAAGCTCTGGGGTGGTGTGTGTTTTCATGTGCCGCTGTGTGTGGATAACACACACACACACACACACACACACACACACACACACACATACATGAGTGGATTTCTCTGTGACGTAAAAAAAAAATGCTATACCTGCAGGTCAACATGCTCCTGTGTAGATGTAGCTTTTTTAATTGATGTAATCATTATCATTATTCATTGTGTTGCCGAAGATGCCAGTCCTCCCCAGGAGGCAAACGCAGGGTCAAGAGAGCCGGCACACCAACTCAGCTGTGCAGTAAATACATAAATAAGGCAGTAATGGCAACCAGCGCCACTGCCCACACCAAGTGTAATAATAGCACCGCCTGGCCAAAGAGGGAGGACAATCAAACAAGACCATAACGGGCCTGAGTGGTAATTGAGACAGAGAGAAGATGAAGGTCAACAGGAGGAGGACAAGGGAGATGCATGGAAATAAATGGCGGGTCTACAGTACCTTCAGCGATCATCAAGAGCCCGCCTCACAGCGAAGCCACACGTGGTTGGAAATAGCCGATAGCATAATTGCTATCTACAGAAGAATGGCCCACTCAAGAGCTCAAGTGGTTGCCAGCCCAGCCAGTGGTGGAGGAGCACGAGTCGTAGCCATGGGCAGAGGGCACGTTCAGCCAGGCAGGCAGGCCCACAGCTAGCTAGCGCTCCCCCTGCAGCCGCACTGGAGGTCTGCCACTGTAATTACTCGGAGAAAAGGCTTCAAATGATACTCTTTCTCTGGGCTTTAGAAACAATGGCTGTTGCCACTGTAAAACGGTTGGGAAAAGTAGTCATTTACTAAACAGCCTGTCAAGATTTCGGCTTTTGTCTTTCCATATTAGCCAATCTCCTGTGTGGAGTTGCTGCCTTGCAGTGTAAAAATAACACGGGGATGATAAAAAAAATAATAAAAATGCATTAAAATTCAAATAAAGATGTTATTAGAAACATGTAGGTGTACAGTGAACAGATCTTAAAGGGCCAGCTGGGCCAAACATGTGCATAGAGAGAGTTTGTGTCTTCCCCTTGCTTACACAACTCCTTAGTGTTTGACTATTATGAGCTTGTGGGTGTGTGTTTTAAACATCAATAACCACCTCTGCTCTGCTTCAAAGCTAGCGCTGCAGTGTGATGCTAATTCCTTATGAGTGTGCAATAATTTGGACAGAGCACCTCAATCAAAGCAATATTGCAGTGCATCATCGGGGAGAGCACTTGTGAGTTTCCTTTGCAGATGTAATTCCATGCTCTCTACAGCTTCAGCCAGCAGCCTGTGGGCTCCGATGCATTTCTCTCTCTCTCTCTCTCTCTCTCTCTCTCTCTTTCTCTCTCTCTGTCTGTCTCTCTCTCTCTCACTCTCTCTGTCTGTCTCTCTCTTTCATTCTCTCTTTCTGGCAGAGTTATTTTCAGTCAGCGCAATCCTATAAAGCCAAGCCCCTGAGACTCTGGCTCTGCCATGACTGTCTGCCACAGAGGAAACTTTTGGATTCCCACCCCGTGTGTCGACAATATAAACAATTTAGGACTACAAGCACAACTACACAACAGCTATAATTACAGTAAATGAAGAGTGTATGTATTTAACTAAATAACATACATATCATCTTCACACCTGAATCATGTTGTTGTTATAGTGTATGGCTGTTTGTGTGAGTGTGTGTGTGTGTGTATGTGCAGACCTTATAGAGATGACTCAGCTGGGAATGAACGTGGGAGTACAATTCAATTGGAATACCTCTCTTCCCCTCTCTCTCTCTTACACACACACACACACACACACACACACACACACACACACACACACACACACACACATACACGCAGGCAGGTCAACACCAATATCCAAATGCCTTCAACTTCAAATGGCATGAAACCACCTCTGTGTGTACGTCAGAGCTCCAGCCGTGGAATAGCAGGCAGAGCACTATTTTTACACTGTGGAAACACAGCCCAGCGGCACCTCCACATACTGCTGAGACCTGCTTATTCTCCTCCACATGTCACACGCTTCCTACTTTCTATGGAGCCTATACTGTTTCTCACCTTCTCTCCCTCTCTTCCTCTGGACTGTGTGTCTATCCTCTTCTCTCTCTCTCTTTCTGTCTCGCTCTCTTTCTCTCTCTGTGTGTGTGTGTGTGTGTAGGCTGGTGCTCAGTCAATACCTGACTGGAAAAGGGTTGTAGCATCATACTGGAGAGACAGAGCATGGTCTGAGGGCAGGAGAGAGAGCAGGAGAAGCCATCTCTATTCAGGCCTGTTACACAATAACAGGAGCATTACAAAACCTGCATCCCTCATTGACCTCCCAGAAGACCACAGCAGGGACTGTCTGAAGAGTTTGGGCGGGGGGGGGGGTCTATATTTGGCATTGTACAGATGTCAGCTTGCTCGGTATACGCCAGCTGCTCTCCAGGACCAAGATCACACATCCACATCTGGTGGGAGAGGTGTTGTGGGTCGGCCGTGCCTCCCCGCGCACATCTGGAGCACCCTGGGCGCCGGCGCCTCCTCCTCTGGCGTGGGCATCTGCTGGCGCGTCCCTGACACCAGATCGGTCCTGGGCAGAGCTTAGATCAACACGGATGGAATCTCCTCCGTGACAGTGACAGCCGTATAGCGCGGGTGATGTCTCACCGTGCGGCTGTGTGTGTGTGTGTGAGTTTGTGTGTGTGTGTGTGTGTGTGTGTGTGTGTGTGTGTGTGTGTGTCTGTGTCTGTGTCTGTGTCTGTGTCTGTGTCTGTGTGTGTGTGTGTGTGTGTGTGTGCGTTGCGGTTTAGGGTGAGTTTGCAGAGGAATACGATACATGTAGAATCTGGCAAAGCATCAGTTCAGCACTGGAGGCGATGATGCAAAACCTGGTAATGCAGAGTCACAGGAAGGACCTTTTTTAGCTCTTGGCCATAGAGAAGAGCCTGTCAGGCCTGTGTCCTTTACCAGCACTCCTGATCCCGGCCTCAGTAGGCTAATTATTCAACAATGAGCACAGTTTTAAAGGCACAACTTTAACTGAAAGGACTCGTTGTAGAACATTTAAGAGTGGCTCTATGTCACGGAGGAACTTTGCATTCTGAGAGGGTGAGATTGCACACGGAGACAGCTGGTGCTTCACTATCCAGGAGGCAGCCCTGCGGTGGACCATCAGCAGACATTACACTCACAGGTCAGACAAGGGTGTGCAGGAGGAACATGATCAAATCTCTTTCAACTTCTCGCTTTTCCACCAGGCACGAGTTCCTGTACAAGAGCTGCCAGAGGAGCTGCCTACCTGGGGCCAGTCTTGTTCAGCAGCAGAGTCGAACGCAAGCCAGCACAGGAAAAGAGCCGCTTTCACAGCTTACTCTCAGATGCCAAGGAACCCACAGCAGATTTTGCGCATGTGTGTGGTGTGTGTTTGTGTAAACATAAATGAATTTGCTTTAAATAGGAAACATGCACGGACCGTTCAGCTGTTCAATACTGGCCTTGAAAAGCATGTTTCTGTGCTCAGTTACAAACTGGGGATGGGGGAGTGCCTGGGGATGGGTGTGTGTGTGTGTGTGTGTGTGTGTGTGTGTGTGTGTGTGTGTGTGTGTGTGTGTGTGTGTGTGTGTGTGTGTGTGTGCTTGTGTGTGTGTGTGTGTGCTTGTGTGTGTGTTTGTTAGTGCATGAGTATCGGCAGTGACAGTGAGATTGCTATGTCTGGCATGACCATCTGTCGTCACACTCAGAATTGCAATGAATTCTTGATCCTTTTTTTCACTGGGAGGAGATTAACTGCTTAAAGACAGGCCGGGGGCAGATGCCAATATGTATGTGTGCGATAATCCAACTCATACATGCAGAAGCCCATGCTTGGGTTGTATGTTAGTCTACATGTCTGTGTAAGAGAAGGGTGTGTGTGTGTGTGTGTGTGTGTGTGTATGTGTGTGTGTGTGTGTGTGTGTGTGTGTGTGTGTGTGTGTATGTGTGTGTGTGTGTGTGTGTGTGTGTGTGTGTTTGCCTGTGTGTGCGCATGGGGGTGGGGGGTGTTTATGTGATATGTATGGCAAAGATTTAGTGTATGTCTATGTGTGTGTCTGAGTGCTCACAAGTGCATGGGTGTGTGTGTATATATGTGTGTGTGTGTGTGTGTGTGTGTGTGTGTGTGTGTGTGTGTTTGTAGTTTTTAATGTGTGGACTCAACCGTGCCAACTGTGGCCTGGTTGATTCTTCATTATGGCGCAGACAGAGGCTCTTTAGAGTGAATGTTACGACTGAGACTCGGTCACGTGAGGCCACACACTCTATTATCCTCCCTGATCCCTGGTCAGCCGGAGATGGCGACCACGACGGGCCACTGAGGCCATGTCCACCATAAGGTCCAGTGGAAGCAGTCTGTGTTAGCTGTCGCTTATCCGATGAGAGAAACACAGAGAGAGAGGGAGAGGAAGAGAGATGGCAGACACCAAGGATCAACAGATCAACAACACGCGGATGAGATGATTGAGAAAATGGAGATGGAGGAGAAGAGGTCAATAGGACAAACACACACACACACACACACATACACAAATACACAAATGCTTACCCCCAACAGACGGCCACACACACACACACAGCTCCATACTCCATGCTATCATCCATGCATTGTCGCAGGCTTAGGCAAGGGACTCTAAAAAAGCAGGATCAAAGTCATGGCCACAATGGATGTCTGGGTTGAGCTCAGGTCATCCCAGTAGCAATGCTGAAAGCGATCTGAATGACCACCCTGCGTCCGCAGTCCTCAGTGGCGTACTGACCCAGCGGAGGCAACACGGTCATCATCGGTCATCATCGGTCAGTCTCCTTTAGAGCTGCCTCATCTGCTGTGCAGCACCCAGTGCTATAGCTCAAACAGATGGGTGGAGCTGGGATGGACCATCATATGGCTATTTTTTAATTAAAGTTTCAACAACTTGTAGAAACGCTGAGTTTGGATTCTGCAGGGAAGAGAAAAACTAAAATCCAAATCTCATTTCGAGTGATGAATGACGTAAACTGATCCACTGTGCATGTTACAGTAACACACACACGCACACGCACGCACACACACACACACACACACACACACACACACACGCACGCAGACACACACACAAACACACAAGCACACACACAAACAAATGTAGAAAACATACAACATACAAAACATACAACTATACCCATCAAGTTTGAGAGCACGTTACTGTATCAAAATCAAATGAGTGAACAGAGAAAACTTCAAGCTACACCACTGCCTTCTCTAGTTTGGCATGCTCTGTTCTTTTATGGGAGGCTAAGAGTGCTTTCACAC
>NC_085006.1:6503389-6558389 GCF_963854185.1 Sardina pilchardus
GTGTGTGTGTGTGTGTGTGTGTGTGTGTGTGTGCGCGTTGTGTGTGTGTGTGTGTGTGTGTGTGTGTGTGTGTGTGTGTGTGTGTGATATGTGTGTGTGTGATGTGTGCATGTGTTTGTGTGTGTGTGTATGTGTGTGCGCACATGAGAGAGAGGGAGAAAGAGTTAGCTGAGGGAAGGATATGATACGTAAACACTTCCTCTGCGTGTGAGTCATCATCCCAGCCAGAGAGAGGCCCAGATCAACGCGCGGCGACGCATCCAGCACTTGGCATCAGAACGGGAGCGCCCTGCAACATTTATGCCCAGAGGTTTACAATGGGAAGCTCCAGTGTACACAGACGACGGAGAGGGGCCAAGATGTATGAGTACAGACACACACACACGCACACACCTACACACACACACACACACACACACACACACACACACACACACACAGCAGGCACACATAGTCCACTCCACACCCACACACCTACCCAAAGACACATGCAAATTATGTAAATGCACTCAAGCTGACACACTCCCTCTCTAATTCACACACACACACACACACACACACACTCACACATTAACTCATGCAAAAGCACACACACTGGGAGTTAGATGAATGTCTTGGCCGTTGCCACATCAGCTCATGCCGTCTGTGTGTGGAGCTGGAAGGCCTTCTGCCTGTCCTCAAGTGCCACAGCCCCCCCCCCCCCCCCCCCTCACTGGGCCATGTGCACACACAGCACTAACACAAACACAAACACACAACACAACACACAACACACAAACACACAGCACACAGCACACAGCACACAGCACACAACGCACAACACACAACGCACAACACACAACACACAACACACAACACAACACACAACACACAACATACAAACACACAGCACACAGCACACAGCACACAGCACACAGCACACAACGCACAACACACAACACACAACACACAACACAACACACAACACACAACATACAAACACACAGCACACAGCACACAACGCACAACACACAACACACAACACACAACACAACACACAACACACAACATACAAACACACAGCACACAGCACACAACGCACAACACACAACACACAACACACAACACAACACACAACACACAACATACAAACACACAGCACACAGCACACAACGCACAACACACAACACACAACACACAAACACAACACACAAACACAACACACAAACACAACACAAGGAAGAGCGTCTCCACTTGATGATTTGCCGAACAACGTGCCGAACACACATCATTACCAGAAGACGTCCATCAGCGAGCGCCTTTTCTCATCTTGGCTACCTCGTATTGCCTCAACAGCAGCGGCTCAGCTTAGTGTAATACAATAATGATGACAGCAGTGGGATTTGACTTTCTCCTCGAGACCGTAAGAAGGATGATCGGCCGAGTAAACATCTCCACGAGCGCAACGCCCCGCCGTTATCCCGCCGGCCGTCACAGAGGATCACGCTGGCTTGCCGAGGGATTAGAGGCAGAGGGGCTGAGGACTGGACACAGGGCACAGTCGAGGCGTCGCAGTAGGGGCTGAGGACTGGACACAAGACACAGTCGAGGCGTCACAGTAGGGCTGAGGACTGGACACAGGGCACAGTCGAGGCATCACAGTAGGGGCTGAGGACTGGACACAGGGCACAGTCGAGGCGTCGCAGTAGGGGCTGAGGACTGGACACAAGACACAGTCGAGGCGTCACAGTAGGGCTGAGGACTGGACACAAGACACAGGAGAGGCGTCACAGTAGGGCTGAGGACTGGACACAAGACACAGGAGAGGCGGCACAGTAGAACTGGACACAAGACACAGGAGAGGCGTCACAGTAGGGGCTGAGGACTGGACACAGGGCACAGTCGAGGCGTCGCAGTAGGGGCTGAGGACTGGACACAAGACACAGGAGAGGCGTCGCAGTAGGGGCTGAGGACTGGACACAAGACACAGGAGAGGCGTCGCAGTAGGGGCTGAGGACTTGGCCAGCTGCTGCTGCTGCTGCAGGTGCTACTGTTGGAGAGTAATTGTGCACCAAGATGAATGGAGGGAGACTTCCTACCTCACTCATCACTCGAATTAGATCTCTCCCTCTCTCCAGCCCTACTCTCTCTCTCTCTCTCCTTCTCATTCACTCTCTCTCTCTCTCTATCTCTCACTATACACATACACACACAAACTCTTTCTCTCTCTCACTCACTCTCTCTCTCTCTCTCTCTTAAACTCACACACACATTCTCTCTCTCACACACACACACACACACACACACACACACACACACACTCTCACACACACACACACACACACACACACACACACACACACACACACACACACACACACATTCTTTCTCTCGCTCTCATTTATTACGTCAGATGTGTCTAACTGACACATGGATGTAATTTGCCGTGGCCTCTCGGCAGCCACCCCCAAATCAGCGGGGCTTGACAGGGGAGGTGGAGCTGATAGGTGGCGCTGGAGTAATGTCACTGCATTTTTCTAACCACTGACAAGCCCTCCTCCCATCATGTCAAACACGCTTACTAACATTAGAAACTCTCTCTCTTTCTCTCACTTAATCTCTCTCTCTCTCTCTCTCTCTCTCTCTCTTTCTCTCTATCTCTAAATGAATTCTAAATTGTTGTTCTGGAAAAAGGAGATTGAGTGGAGTAAGGCCATAGACAGTCTCAAACACACACCTGCCATCTAATCCGCCCCATTCCTCTCTGTGCCTTTAGAAGGACATGAAACAAATGCATGGCGTGTCCATGCTGGCGTAGAAGTGCATTCCATATTGAGAGAGGTGATGTTCCTCTCTCTGCAGCATCTGTCTGGTGAATATGTATGCGCTGATTATGTAAAAACCTTGGAATGTTCAACTCTTTTTAGAAGTCCAGGAAGGATGAAATGTATGCTAATATATATTAGGCATGGCTTCAACAGAACTCTTAAATGAGCTCTTCCCTTCTCCTCTTCCTCTCTCTCTCTCTCCCTCTCTCGTTTTTTTTGCCTCTTCTTCTTCTCAGTGTTCCTCTCTTTCTGCAGTCTCGTTTTCCTCTTTCTCTCTCTCCCTCTCTCGTCTCTCTGTCTCCCCCTCTTCTTCTCAGTGTTAGCGGTCTCGTTTTGCTCGCCTTCGTTTCTTGTCAGCGCAGTCATCATGCAACGAGAGAGAGAGAGTGAATGTCTCTGAACAGATGGAGAGGATCAAATGTCGGCTGCCCGAGTGTGAGCGTGTCGGAGATGAGAACGTCACGTCTTATTCAGGCTCCGAGTGGGTTCGGCCAGGCTTGCAAACAATGCCACCCAGCCACATGGCATCATGGGCATCCAGCAACAGGTGCAGCAGCCCAGGCATTTGGAGCAGGGAGTTTTCATACTCCTACCACACAGTGGGCTGCAGCCTGCCTCACACACACTGGCATTTGGGCCAGCAAGAGAGGCGACAGCACCCATTTGTCATTTGGGAGACAGAATTCAAATCACGTTAATGCAAATGAAAAGCCCCCTTCCCATTACTGGCTTTAATGCAGAGGGCAGAGTTAATAGCCAGAATATGGAGACCTTATGTTCACTTGAAGCAGCTGTTAGACCACCACCCCGCACACACACACACACACACACACACACACACACACACACACACACACACATAATGGCAAAAATCCCTCTTCTGGGTGTAGCAAATGCACTGCCGCAAGGCTGCCACAGGTAATAATAATTTTCATAAACCAATGCCCTATTGAGCAGCATGTCCTGAGCAAGCTAGCGTGCTGTGCAGAAAACATAGTGTGGCATTTAACAGACTTGGATAATGAGTTTTGAATCGATTCGGACTGAGACCGTTCCTTTGAGCTACTGCAACAACAGATTTAAATCTCTCTGACTGGAGAGAGACATCCAGCCCCGAAAAAAAAGGGCCAAGGCCAGGCCTCAATATCCAGCCTCTTTATATACCTGGAACCATAATGGCCACCCCGTCTCTAACAACACGATGCGCGGAGAGCCATAATGGTACGTGAGTGGAGGTCTGCTGTGGAGAGCCAGCGGAGGACTATAGGCGTTACGTAAGGATCTGGGGAGGAGATGGCAGGTATGTGCAGAGGAGGGTTGAGGGAGAGTTGAGCCCGCGCGTCGTTTCTGCTCCCCCCCGAGGGCTCCACGTGGGCGTCCTTCTGACCCTCACCCATGCGCCACCACCGCCACACAGGGGACTGGGTTACATAAGGGAGCGCGCATCATAACTCATCCTGCAGACGTCATGTAACCTACAGCTCACATACAGACATACATCACACTGATGTATATGCACTCACACGTATACTCACACACATGTGCGCACACACACACACACACACCCATGTGCACACACACACACACACACGCGCGCACAAAAACACACACACGCACACACATATGCTCACACGCATTAACACATACATTGATGTACACATAAATCTATCTGTTTCTTCTGCGCTCTCTCTCTCTCTCCACGTACAACTTAAACACCCACACACATGCACGCGCACATCTACACACACACACACACACACACACATTTACACACACACTGTACATTTTCTCTCTCACATGCACACACACACACACACACACACGTACGCTCTCATACAAACCTCCCTGCCTTGTCCTTCCCCCTCTGGATGACACCGGGGAAATAAACAGCGGAAATGTGTCATTTTTGTCCTGGGGATTGTTTTTTACCTCGTTAATTTCACACCCAGGAGAGCCTGGTGCCACGTGCTTCCCTTTCTTCTGCCTGCCGCTCATTATTGATGCGCCGGCTCCATGCATATTCATGGTGACCCTGTCGGCAGCCCTGCGAAGGAGTTCGCCACAGTGGGTTTATCAGCGCGCCAGGCTGCAGAGGAGGAGGATCTATCTTCCGCTTTATCTACACAACACAGCCTCCGCTGACTTTCTGCTGCAGTTGGTGCTTCAACCCTGGACAACACGCACAACTTTCTCAGAAGTGAGGAGGGAGTGGGGACTTTTAACCACAACGCTGGGGCTGGAACAAGGAAGTTCAATGTCTTTTTTGTCCCATTCAGACCATCAACAGGTGCGGTGCTTAGTCCAGGTGGATGCTGTTTATGAGATGAGTAGGAACTATCGTGGAGATGCTTGGAAATGTATGGATTCATTTTTGTTTTTCATTGCCGCAGACCAAAACCAGCTTTATTTCTATGATTCGATTTTTGAACCACCTTCAGGCCTCCCCTTGAAGATGCTGGCAGTTTATTTTCAAGAGTTTACACACATTTCACTCAAGCATCTGAAGTGTGTGAGGTCAAAGGATGAAAATTGCTCGAAGGCATACACACTGATCGCCCATTCATTTTTTTTAAAAAAAGATTATGTTGAAAAGGAAAACTTTCTTAAAGAGAATATAGCAACCTAAAATAAACTCAAGTGCAGACTTGATGTGCAACATTCTGTTGTGAAACATGTCGCTCTGTGGATCGGAACAGTGCAAAATAACCAATGCAAACACCATGGCGCCACACCATCAGATGCAGATGTGCTATTGTAGCCCTTACATCACTTCTATGAATGGCCCAGAGACCAGCACTCTTCAATATGGCATCTGAATGCTAGTAAGCCAGACTTGCAACATTCCAAAGCTTATGGTGCCAAAACAACAACGTTGAGTTCATTAGCAGAAATCACCTCCTTCTAAACCCTCACATAGACACAACAAATGAACTCGACTCGTGTTTGCCTTTTTAACCTCTGTTACGGGGTCAATCACTAACCACTTCCAGGGCATCCTCTCTCGTGTACAGTAGTCCTGGAGCCCTCTCCTGCACCATGAAGTGGGCTGAGGAGAGAGAAGAGGCTGGAGGAACGGCTACAGGACTGTGTATGATTGCATGCCATTTTTATTTACAACATACATACGCACAATTTACAGTTGCCTGCTCGCATATCAGTCGTCATGTTACATGAGCGCCACTTTATCATTTTATCATTACATTCAAGCCACTGACCTTGTTGTTGACTTTGGTGCTCCATCACTGTGCTGTGCTGTTGTCACACATGGATTCACGAGGTGATCTACAGTATGTCTGTCTCTGAGCTCAGATGCAGGTTTGGATACAGACACTAACTCGGTAGTCAGTTATGGTGCCGTGCGTCCATTTACATTCCATGCTTGTGTGCTTGTTGTGTTATGTGTGTATTATGTGTCCATGTCATTCTGAAAGGTTTGAACTGGATGACTGCCGTAGTGTGTGTGTGTGTGTGTGTGTGTGTGTGTGTGTGTGTGTGTGTGTGTGTGTGTGTGTGTGTGTGTGTGTGTGTGTGTGTGTGTGTGTGTGTGTGTGTGTGTGTGTGTGTGTGTGTGTGAATCTCCTGAGTGGGTATATGAGTGTCATGGCGTTTGCAGCTCCTCACCCTCACACCTTGCAGGGCTGGCAGCGCATCATGAGACCATGCAGGCCTCCCAGCGCTCACACCCTCACACTTAATCCTGTCATCTCTCAGGCCCACAGAGGCACACACCTGGCTCTTCTCTCTCTCTCATTCTGTCCCTTCCCTCTCTCCATCCCTTTTTTCCTGACTGTTATGGTCTCTCTTTATCTTTCCTCCCTTTTCCCTTTTCCCTTTTCCCCCAGCCCCCCCCCCCCCCTCGCTATCTATAGGTTGACTTATCTATAGGAAGCTTTATGGTTGTCCAACATGAAATCAGACAGATGGAAGCTGTCAGCAATGCTACCTGGTGCAAGCGGAAGCCTCTCCCCCGAGGTCCTGCTTTCTCCCGGCTCCCCGTGACTGATGACGGCACCCACGGACAATAAAGAAGCGCATCCGCGAGGAGCGCGGAGCGCGCGTGCAGCGCCGCGTAATGTCTGCCTTGAGTCATCCACTCCCAGATAATGATGGCTTTCCTGTGTGGGAGTTCTCCTTCACGTGCTCCGACATGATGCTATCATGCTGGGACCAAATAAAGCATGGCACACAATAATGAACGCCAATACCATTTCGTGCCCTCAGGGAGAGAACAGACAGTGTGTCATATGCACTGGAACTACAGAGGATGCAAATATACCATCCCTCCCCGATCTCTATTCCTATGTTGTGTATCCATGAATAATAGTGTTGTACATAAATCTCTATGTGCAAAGCTATATTGCAATGCAAACACACACATACACACACACACACACAAACACACACACACACACACACTCATACCCTTAATACCGTTTGCTGGTGAAAAGCAATCATGAGGGACTACAAGTGGGTGGCATGTCATAGTTACGGTCCACATGTGGTGTGTGAGAGAAGCGGCCCGCTGTGCAGCCTATTTCTAGCCCAGCGTGCGCCAGCTCAGTGTGCTGTACATGTAGCCAAGGCCCACACAGCAGCAAGAGCAGGAACGCAGCATTTACCTGCATGCTTCTTATGCTAAAGAGCAGGAACGCAGCATTTACCTGCATGCTTCTTATGCTAAAGAGAAGGAACGCAGCATTTACCTGCATGCTTCTTATGCTAAAGAAAAGGAACGCAGCATTTGCTAAAGAGAAGGAAGGCAGCGTTTACCTGCATGCTTCTTATGCTAAAGAAAAGGAACGCAGCATTTTCTAAAGAGAAGGAACGCAGCATTTACCTGCATGCTTCTTATGCTAAAGAGAAGGAACGCAGCGTTTACCTGCATGCTTCTTAAAGAGAAGGAACGCAACATTTACAGTACCTGTATGCTTCTTATGCTAAAGAGAAGGCAGCTGAAGGCGTTTGGTCTAGCTGGCACTGATATTTGATTTACGGTATGCAGCCTCCTGGGTCTACACCCCTAGCACTAGTACTGATGGTTGCATGGGCAGAGGGAAGGTTGGTGGCAGGTGGAATAAAGCCTCCCAATGGTTGTGGTGTGCACACAGAGCAGCCGAGGGAGCAAGCTACTGAGAGCTGAGCAAGGCAGCGTCGCTGTCCAGAGAGGGCGCACGCTCAGAGGCCAGGAGCAGTCACCGGGGTCAAATGGAAGGTGGATTACTCTGGGCCTGGAGACAGACATGCCATTTGCTCTTCTTAAACAGTGGTCTCTATCACTCTCTCTTTTTCTCTCTCACTCTCTCTCTCTCTCTCTCTCTCTCACACTCTCCCTCTCTGGCACTGCAGCTGGTGACCCACATCATGGTGGAGGATGTTGCCCATCATTCACCTCCAGTCATGTGTCAACAGCCTCCATCCCCCACTGGGACACCTGCCCTGCTGCTTGTCATGTTCCATTCTAGTCCTCCTCCCCATGTGCCTTCTGCTGGCATTTTACATGGGAAAGGGCCCAGTGGGAGCTGTCCAGACAGGTGGTGCTGAAATGCTTATGGAGCGCTGCAAAGATCATGCCACCGCATAGACTCAAGTCAGCAGACCGAAAGAGAGCACAACATGATGCTACTGCATGGCAAGGACACCTTTTATAAATATATACTGTATATTCAGACCAGTGCTGTTTTTCAAGTCAGCCAGTGTGAAAAGACGGATTAATATTGTAAGTACTGTGTGTTTGTGTGTGTGTGTGTGTGTGGGGGGGGGGGGGGCATATAGTATATGAGAATGCAAGATAACATGAATGCATAGAAAAGGTGTATGACTGTTTGGCCCCTCTTATGTTATCTTGCCCATGTAAATAAAGTAGACAGTGCTTATTATGTGGGCGAAAGGCCCATCAGTAGAATAGAGGATATTTCCTGGAAGGAAACAGGGGATGAGAGGGAGAGAAACAGAGAGAGGAAGAAAGAAGGCGATGGAGAGGAAAAAAAATGCCAACGCATTTCAGGAAGCCTAAGAGGAAACGGAGACGTGTTTCACTGGATGAGGATTCCCTCAGTCTAAGTGTTTGTACATGTGTGTGTGTGTGTGTGTGTGTGTGTGTGTGTGTGTGTGTGTGTGTGTGCGTGTGTGTGCGTGTGCATGCATGTATGTGTGTGTGTGTGTTGGTGGGCGCTGGGGGTTCACCCTTGCCTGTGTGTGTGTGTGTGTGTATGTGTGTGTGCTTGTGTATGTGTGTGTGTGTGTGTGTTGGTGGAGCTGTACATGTTGGCGGGCGCTGGGGGTTCACCCTTGCCTGTGTGTGTGTGTGTGTGCTTGTGTATGTGTGTGTGTGTGTGTTGGTGGAGCTGTACATGTTGGCGGGCGCTGGGGGTTCACCCTTGCCTGTGTGTGTGTGTGTGTGCTTGTGTATGTGTGTGTGTGTGTGTTGGTGGAGCTGTACATGTTGGCGGGCACTGGGGGTTCACCCTTGCCTGTGTGTGTGTGTGTGTGCTTGTGTATGTGTGTGTGTGTGTGTTGGTGGAGCTGTACATGTTGGCGGGCGCTGGGGGTTCACCCTTGCCTGTGTGTGTGTGTTTGCGGTGAAGAGCGCCTCATTCTGTGGCGGTTATGCAACCCTGCGTCAGGCAGCCGGCGGAGAGCCGCGTCGGTGGGCTGAGCTGAGGGGGAAGACGGGAAGCCTGCCAGCTGCGTGTAATTACACACCTCCGTTCCAGAGAGAACTCTTCAAGTCTCCGCTATACCTCTCGCACGGCGAGGGTGGGCAAAGGGCCGTGCGCCGCACGCCATTACCCATAAATAATCCCCCCCTAATCAAACAAGGCTCCAGTTCTCAATGTGTGGTGGACTTCCTATTTGGAGATTTCCCTAATTATCTGTAAGCATTTTCGGAGGAGGAGGAGGCTGCAGTCGTATCCGTGTTTGTTCAGGGACTGTGTGCGGGTCCAGGGAGGAGGTGCAATACTGCTGAATGGGAGGAAATCAGGGCTATAGCTGCATCTGAGTTCAAGCACCACTGGAAATGTGCCAAGGGGTTGTTATTCGTTATAAGTTCAAGGTCTGCAGATGATCACACATTAAATGCTGATGTAGTCATGTAGATACACTCCAGTAGCGCATAGTTAGGCTGGGAGATGGTTTCTGCAGTCGACCGTAGATTCACATTCTTGGATGCAGGCAGATGTAGTAATTGAGCCTGTCTGCATATGGTGTTGGTCCTGTTGTTGATGTTGTTTGATGGAGTAGTTTGGTGTTTGCAGGGCAGTCTTGTCATGGCATAGTGGAGGTCAGCTCCTGCCCGGTGCTGCTGCTGTGGCGTCCACTGGTCAGGTGGACTATGTCTGGTCCAGTGGTCATTAGTCTCAGCACTTTCAGCAAAACAGCCACGTCCACATCATTAAGCGCCCGCCGCTGTGTGGAAAACACTTCATTTTCAAACTTGAATACTTTTTACTGGGGGATTTCTGCCTAATTTGATGACAACTGTGCAAATAGCAGAGGACATTGAAACCTTGCATAACTCTCTCTCTCTCTCTCTCTCTCTTTCTCTCTGTCTCTCTCACACGCATACCTCTGCTAACACAGGAGACCAGAACAACAGCTAAAAAAAACACAATCCCAGGCAATTTCATCAAGGTTCCGGTCCCTGTTCTCCTAATCCCTCATATAAATGTGACACAACATAATATCCATTTCCCCCCGTCCTGACCAAAGAGGTGTGGCGCCATAAAGCACATCTCTGGGACGGCTCCCCTGATGATTCAGCACAGATACGCCTCCTCTCAAAGGCCTCCACGTTTGCAGCGTGTCTAATGTGATAAATAACATTAGGAGCACAATCCACATCAGGATTAGAGTCTTTTTACATGATCTCAGGGAGCGATAAGATGCTGTTTATTTCAAATGAGAACCCTCGACAGAGACAGCCCCACTATTCACCCCCACAGCCCTCTGAGATGCTACCTCTATGCATACAGAGGAACACAACAGCGCATCCATCGCCCTGTCAAATGATCATCTCTAATGTCAGACATGCACAGGTTAGATAATTAGTGCTCTAAACTCACTCCATGCAACACTCAAATGTTGCTACAGTAATGTATACGGTGTAGTGTACGGAAACCAATGTTATAGAAGCAGATTGAATTCATCTCTTCTCCATGCTGTTTTAGTTTGGCCTGGATACTGTGATGAGCTGTCAGAGATACTACTTCTGGTATACACAGACCAACCAATCCCCTACCCATGATTTGTCAATGCCATATTGTAAAAACATTGCATACATTTATTTTACGGTACATGCACGTCTGTTTAAAAAATATGCTGTTATGGCCAGGTTGATTCAGTATGTCTGGAGTGGTGGTGTATGGTGTATCCAAACTCCTCAGTCTAATCTAAAGATTCCCATACATTTTATTTGTCACCTGAATTCTGGAAATGGCCCAGAAATGAATCCACTTTCATTATCCTGACACCCAACCACTTGCATTTACTGTAAAAACAATACATATTCTATAAACACACAAGTAGATCTAACTGAGTGGAGTTAATGGCAAGAGGTATAATACATCAAATAAACGGACCTTCCAGGAATGTACAACGGAAGAACTTGATTGATTTTTTGTAGTTTTCCATGTTACTGAGCAACTGCATAAGCCGTTAGTTGAGTGTAGGCCATGCATGGCTGCGTGATATCAATGCTCTGGTGGGAAGAGCATTGTGGGTAATTGGTTGCTGATGGCGACCCTATCTGTCAGCAGCGGTGAGCCAGGCCTACATAAGTGGGTGCGAGAGGGCTCGCAAGTGGAGAAGCTCTTTGGATTCTCCCTCCACTCAGACGCCCCCATACACACACACACACACACACACACACACACACACACACTACCTCAGGCTACTACAGTGCAGTGTGAGCAGTACAAGCTGCTCAGAGACTCCACACACATACACACTCATAAGAAATAAAATGGCACTTTTTCATGTATTGCACGGCTCTGTGTATGCTTGTGAGTGCTTGTGAGTGCGTGTGTGTGTGTGTGTGTGTGTGTGTGTGTGTGTGTGTGTTGTGTGAGTCTGTGCCTCTCATATGTAAAATTGCACCCACAGGAGCAATTTGAGTTTTATTTTTCTCAAAATAAGGTAGGAGGATCAATTCACTCTTTTGAAATACTATGGACTGCTGAAACCTTCATAAGCTTATGTCATGGATGAAGTGGCATGGGCACAGCCGATGTGCGTGTGTGTGTGTGTGCGTGCATGCCTGTGTGTGTGTGTGTGTGTGTGTGTGCCTGTATTTGACTTTTTGATTGTTTGCGATGGCAGACCGCAACACCCTGGTAATAGCATCCTAGACCAGTGGCTTCTCATTGTTATGGTGGAGCTCACTGATAGCAAAATGCACAAATAAAAAAAATAGATAAATAAATAAGTAAAAGGACAACAACTGCGGAAAGCAAAGCCCAGGCAGGTGTTCCTCCCACCTTAGAAGCACAGCTGGTGAGGTCTCCGACACCTGGCGTCCTGGCTGCGGTGCAGAGTTGCGAGTCCATCTCCGGTAGCGGTGGGGGAGCATTCAGCTCTGTTGGCACCGCGGCGATCAATGAGCGACTGACGATGAGCAAAAACAAAACAACTCTCCTAAGTTAATGAAAACATTAGATATTATTCAGAGATGCCCGCGAGGTTCAGCGCTTCACGTATTAAAGCCACTAATGATCGCCGTGGCTTTTGGACTGTGGATTGGCGCTGCGGGCATCCCATCCCTGGCACATCTCTGATGGGAGAACGCGATCCAGCGCCCGGGCTCCCTCCGTGATGCCAGGGATAAGCAGGACATGTTTATTTCATGCATATTCACATATCTCCGCCTTTGCCAGAAATGCTGAAGCCTGCCATCTCAAAAGTACACTTAGTAAACACACACAACATGGTGCCAACGCTCATCTCTAGGTCGTTCCCTAAGAAGAGTGTGATTGATGTTGGTATGTAGAACAGAAACATCATTGGCGAGGAGTTAGAGTAAACTTTGTTTGGATAGTCTAGTTACAATCAGGAGTGTTTTCCAACCTGTTGATATCAAAGAATACAAGCAGGTGATCAGATAAGGGCTAGAGTTGGGTTGGGTGAGCTATGCTATTGAGACCTTGATAATCGGTTATGGGTTTGTTGAATATATGTTATACAGCAACAGACACTGTATTGATAATCTGACATCTTCATATTTTAATTTTGACAAGAGAATGACATCATGAACTTACTGTAGTTGTTGTTGACCAATAGGAACGCACACATTGATCTCCAACTTTGTGAGGCCGCGGAGATGGGTGCGATATCTCCATCCCTGTCTGCCCTCCGTCGCCCCGTCTCCATTTGTTCTCCCCCTTCTCTGCATATCATCTCCCGCTGGCGCTCCCTGCATCCCCCGCTCCGCGGCCGCTCCCCTCGTTCTCTTTATCGCTTCGGCCAAAATCAATTAAGCCCACATAAATCAGTCTGGCTGTCTGGACTGGATCTGACACCGGCCCAGATAGACAGGAACCGGGCGGACGGCGAGCCGGAGCCGGAGCCAGAGTGGCAAAATCCAATCGATGATCTACTGCTCGGGAATTATCGTGGCTAAGATGCTATCTGTAATCAGCACGTACGCGCACCGTTCTCCGGGCCTCTCTTAAGGTCCCGTGGTCTGTGGAGGACCCTGCCTTATCTCACGTCACATTTGTGCGGGAGTGTGGAGCATACGCTCAGGAGCGTGCCAAAAGACTCGTTCAAGGGTTTCTGGCCATAAAAGGGAAAATAAGCAAGCAAGCGATTCATAAACAACCTTTAAATTTGCTAAGCGGGTTTGATTGTTTGGATATGGCCCATTTGATGCCACAGTCCCAGGAAATGTGCGCTTAACACCCATCAGTTTCAAAAGCCCACGGGTAGGGATTTACTCTGTCCAGATATGTGCCAATAACACCAGAATCCTCTGTCAGATTACAGGTTAAAGGCTGCACAGCTGCAGCCCCAGTGCTACGAAGGGAAAATAAATAAATAAATAAATAAGTAAATAAATAAGTAAATAAACTAGAAAATGTAATTCCATGGAAGGAATTACCATTGCATGTAAATGCAAAAAGGTTAGGCTACTGACTGTGTAAAACATTTAGGCATATAGTTAAAAAGACAAGCTACACAGACAAATAGATAAATAACAATAACCCAATTACAATTCCACTGGAATTACTTGGAAAGTCACATTTAAAAAGTGATTTATGAAAATGCATCAAAATTGTGGATATAGGCTATTTTGGAAAATAACTCTTCATGTAGGCCTATTAGACTGAAATGAAGTTGCCAACTTCAAACGAGTTGCAAGGGCTGACACTTTAGTAGCCTACAGTGAAACGACTGGAAGGATAGCTTACATAGCCTTCATATCTACACTAATGCAGGTTAAAGGTAGGCTAGACTTAGACACCATTGGAATACGGAATACAATCTCAAACAACGCCAATCAACGATGATGCAGCAACAGGTAGGATATCTAGCAAATGTAACGTTAGCTTACAGTAGGATATTTTATGTAGGCTACACATATTACAGGATGAGCTAGTATGTTCTTCAAAGTGTTTCCAGGTGTGTGATTGTCGTAATAGGAATGTACAATAAGCTGTTAACAAAGGTTTTTAATTTGTGAATAATACCGAAAGCTTTAAATGATTGCCTGGCTGGCAAGTCCCTATAGCTGAAACGACTATTGCTAACAAACAAACATGAAAATGATAGCAATGCAGTTTGTATTAGAAACGACTGTGATAAGAAGGCTTGAACTTAAATGGTGCAACTACTAGGCCTGTCTATCAGCTTGGACTTAACTTAAAACGCTGGGTGAAGATCAGTGTCGTTTAGGCTGCTCTGTTGAGATGTCTAAAAGCCATAAGCTGTGTTCGCCTTGCAGCCTACCCCGACGTTAAACGTTAGCCTGGAGCAAGTTTGGTTGTCGTTAGCTAGCTGCTACAGTGTTTACGTTGACGTTAGGTTAGATTGTCTTTAGCTGTTGATAACGTTACTGAGAGCAAACCAGTTAGGTACTGTAACGATATAAACAAATCAAGTAAGGAGTAGCCTAACATGAGACAAGATGATAACGTCCTGGTCAGCCGTGGCATGGTAGAATGTTTTCACAGCTGTACTGCTGAATGAGTAGATGTAACGTAACATTCACGTTTAGCCTGGTTTGGTGGTGGTGGCGGCATGACTTTGGATCAGAGATCCTTGATTACTGACAGCTGAGCACTGACGTAACAATTAATCTTTGCCGCCAAAGGGTCTCAATGTAAACTCTATGGGAATTTTAAAATCTTTTATCGTAAATATCTCAAAAAGTATAAAGTTCACACATTTGAAAAATCATAGAACAAATCTCCGTTACAAGACCTGTGTAGGAGTGTTTGAATGACGTCAAACGGTTCAGTGGTTTTAGAGCCTTTGATCGTTGATTTTGGTCGGAAGATATAATAATAAGAAGAACAGTGATAACAGTACATTGCATTTACATGCAATGTAATAAATAAATAAAACCGACTGAACTGAACTGTACTGAACCTTTGGCAAAAGGACATTCGCAGAAGGAGATTGATTTCATGTTTTGAAAAATGACTGCATTAAGTTGAAACTTAATACTAATAAACGCCTCACGCCATGACGGAACTAAACAGAGCATTGATCATGTGCTGACAGTTCATAAGTGCTCGCCCCGTGCCTCAGATTTGACCCTTTAAACTGGCACACGTCACAGTGGGGTACCGTTTTAATACCACATCAAATACCTTAAAACAGTCCGCTGGGCCCCACTACATGGGGTCAAACCGGGGGAACTCTTTTCTTTGCCAATCTGAAAACTCTGACATGAGCTCCCAGTAGAAATGGCCTGAGCTACTGGCCTTGGTGCTAGTTGGGAGGATGAAGGGGGGGTTGGGGGGGTGAGAGAGAGAACAAATTGGCACGGAGAGTAAAGGAAGTTGAGCACAGAGAATCAAATGTGAACTGCAAAAGAGAGGGGGAGAAAAAAAACAAAATCAATTTGCTTCTTAAACACTCCAGCCTTTGAGCAAATCCTGCCCAGTTTACATGCATTGTTTCTGCGAGAAAGCGCTCATGCGTGTCTATTTATATAACTTAATCTGCTTCTGGTGAATATGCATTGTTTGCTTGACTGTGTGCCCTGCTCCATTTTGATTGTGTACAAGCTTGGCTCACGCATGGACGTGAGGAGGCTTCTGCACCTAAACAAGAGAGGCTGTGAAATCACCGGAAACATGAATGTGTGTCTGTGTGTGTGCGTGTGTGTGAGAGCGAGAGAGAGAGAGAGAGAGAGAGCAATCAAGAAAGAGCAGATGAGAGAGAGGACACACCTGACTCTTTTCTCCCTTGTTGTTCCTTTGCTGTTTTTGTTGTTGTGAGTTTCTTTCAGCGCTGCTCAGGTATAAATTAAAAACTCCCAAACAGAGCACGGGGCTGAGCTCATAGTGGCCCAGATTGCTGCTGAACCAAAGAAAAAAACAAACATGCAATTTGGTGCTCAGTCCCTTATTTATTTTCTTTCTCTCACTCCCTCTCTCTCTCTCTCTCTCTCTTTAATGGTGGTAAAGGCACAGGCTCCAAGTGAAACCAGAAAAACACCTTAAAATAGCTCTGAATGTTTTCTGCGTGTCTCTGTCCTGTTGGTGATGACGGTGGGTTAAGTTTGGTTCCTGAAGTTCTGGAACTGTGGAAGTCCCAGTTCTCCTCTCCCAGTCTTCCCTCTGCGTCTTTGGGAAAAAGTGGGTTAGTGCAGCAAACCTGAGGCCTGTGTAATTTCACGCTGTGGGTGTTTTGATAATGGGCTGGTTGGGACCGGGTGGGATAATTCCCTTTCAACAGGGCCCTTTAATTCCTTTAGCCTCCCTCTGAAAGGTTGATTAATGGCCAAGGTCTTTGTGTGTTACATGGGGAATGAAGACAGAACAGCAACACCCCCCCTACACACACACACACACACACACACACACACATATACACCCACACATACATACTAACATACACACACACACACACACACACACACACACACACACACACACACATGCACCCATCTCAGGCTTTAACAAACACACAAACAAATTCTGGCTCATCCTTGTTTTTTACCCCCTGACTCGCTTCTGAACGCTATCTGCATTCCCATGGTGCAATGTGGGGCTCTGATGCGCACGGCGCTCCGTAAACAAATAAATAAATGAACTGAAAGTGTCACCTCCGTCAGACGCTAATCAAGAGAAAATAAATGGGGCATTTTTCTACATAACACATCTTATAAACATCCATTTGGCTGCCGGTGTGGGAGAGACAGGGACCGTGCGCAGGCAATTCCCCCGCCGGATAATAGCCGCTGGCAGTTTGTTGATTAGGCGACCCGTGGCCCACTCTATCGTCTTTAACGGGGCTGTCCGATTGGTGGGGGGCCTCCAGTGGCCTGTTTCTTTAACAGAGCAAAAAAGAGAGCAAAAGAGAGAGAGAGAGAGAGAGAGAGAGAGAGAAAGTCCCGAAAAGAGAGAGAGTCCCGCTCCTGCTATTTGGTCCAGCTCTCCCAGGGAGTGGGGCGCCTGATGCCACAATCAGCCTCCGCTTCTTGGAGCCACTTTGCGCGCAGGGCCACAGGGGTCACGTGTATTACAGCACGCCTGGGGTGAGTTACAGCAGGGCCGGGGGGAGCAGGACGGTGGCTCAAGAGGCTCATGCATCACACCGCGCACAAAGCTGTGAGTGATTGAGTGAGTGGGTGAGTGAGTGGGTGAGTGTGTGGGTGAGTGGCCGTGCCAGCCACAGTGGCCCGGAGGTCATCGAGCCCTCGACCCCGGCATCGGGGGGGTGGTAAGGGGTTGGTGGATTTACACCCTTCTCTGGCAACCCTCATCCTTCACTCTCCTCCGTCTCTTTTGTGGACGGAAAAGCGAGCGAAGTAATCTCGGAGAGGAAGAATCTGTCCTGACTGTTTAGGCTGCGGCCAGGTGTGTTCAGGTAGCGTTTGATGTTGATCGGTCTTGAGCTCCGGCGCTGACAGAGGAAAGCCCGTTTGAGACGGGCGGCAGGAGTGAGTAAGGGCGAGGAGGAGGCGAGCCGAGGAGGTATGAGGAGGCGCAGGAAGACGGACTCTCACCCCCCCCCCATGGGGTCAGGCGCAGGTAATGAACGTTATGGATGGAAGGACTCCGTCTACAAAGGAGGGAGAGGAGGAACGAGGGAGGAGAGGGAAGACAAAAGGAGGGGGTTGAGCACACTGGCCTGATTTACACAAGACTTGACAAAGGGCTTTGTTCACAGCATCGGCAAAGTCATTTTCTTCTTCTCCCTCCATTCCTTTCTAAGATGGAATACCTACAATGGCTATGAATCCAGCGGGGGGGCTGGAGGTGGGGGGGGGACACACCGAGGCTGCACAGCAATCCCAGCCCCAAGGTCATCCACCATGAAACTCTTTTACTTCCCTCCGCCCAGACATGCTCCAACCACAGCACAGTGTCCTGTTCAAGAGGGCTCCTGCGTCCATACCACGAGGCAGATTTACTGGACCGGCCTCCAAGCACATGGGACACTGTAGGCAGGAGACAAAAGGCAGACAATGGATGGGCTGTGCTGCGCAGGAGAGAGTTATGTGGAGAAGGGTTGAATAATACGCGCGGGTGGGATGTGGAGAGGTTTGATGGTGCCTTTACCATAAGTACCAGGTAAGTACCAGATGAGAGATAAAGAGGTGGTGATAAATTGCCATTCAAGTTGGTCCTTCACATTGACAGAAAAACGTTGTTAAAGCTGTCATAGCACTAAAAAAAATTATCAGCTGTGCTTCTGTCACCAAATCAAAACCAATCGCATGCCTAAAAACAGAAGGGAGAGGGGGAGAGAGAGAGAGAGAGAGAGAGAGAGAGAGCAATGTTCCACGGAGCATCAAAAAGAGATTTTTGATTCTATTTTCCAGAATGCTGCGTTGCGTGACGCAGTCAGACTCGGCCTTAAATAGAGCACGGACGCTGAATATGGATGAGGAAGTGTACAAGGTAGTAAATTGCATGTTCTTTTGATTGCTGACTCTTTTTAAATTATTAACAGGCAGGTTGAAAGAGGAGGGGGAAAAAGCCTGCACAGCAATATGCAGGCAAAACAGACCCAAGCTCTCCTCTGCCTGTCTGATTCCTCAACAAACTGCCCATCACCCTTTCTTCCCACTTTGATCTTATTTTCCCCTTACTTTGTGGTTATAGGGCCGTAAGAGATTACTAAAGAGTTATGCGCAGATACACGCATTCACTTTAAACCCACGTCAACTATGGAGGCTCAACCGGCTGTTTGTTATGTCTAAGGACAGCAATTTCCAATACGGGATAGGACCAAGTGAAATTACTGAGGAATAATGATGCATTGGAGGCACAGTAATGGCTGATGCCGGAAGGTATGGCAGATAGTGTGCAACATTAACTCCTCTTCTTTTGTACTCTTTTATCTTTATTTTCGGTGGGTATGATTATGTATTCGAGATATGTTTGTTTTTGTGGAAAAGAGACGGTGTACAGATCAAATGCACGATACATGATATCGAGACCATTTCCTCCCTTTAATAAACAAGATACGACCTTTTGAGCCATACCTAATCCCATTTATTCTGACACAAATGAAATTAACATAGATCGACCTCAGCAGACCGAAGTTTTTGTGTAAGTATATATGCAGTATATTACATCAGTGATGCCAGCGGAAGTAGGGACATCGGCCCCCACCCCTCTGAATCGATTGTGTACCATCGAGATGGGCCTGACTTGAGCCCTGCATCATGCATCTCAATGAGACAGATGCAGCGTCCAATACATTTTGGTGACGTGAACCCAGATGAACTGTTCCGCAGTTTGTCTCTTATCACGGACACCAACTCGTGCCTATTAATGGAAAGGTATTGCAGAAGTCCAAGTCCATTTTGCCTGAACAGTCCTGCACACTTGTGTGCTGCCTTGCTGACAAGCTCAAACACAGCCCCGGTGGCTGGAAGCATCCCTGGGAACCACAGCCAAGCCTAACCTGCTTGTTTCCAGTTCCATTGAAAGAGGAATAAAAGACCCATCCCTGGTGTGCAGCTTTGCCAAGCTCCTTACAGCAGCCAGCCCCTTGTCCTCCTCCTCCTCCTCCCTCCCTCCTCCTCCTCCTCCTCCTCCTCTCTCCTTCCTCGGTCTCCTCCCACCCACCCGCACCAACTCCCTCCAATTTTGTTGATTAAATATTTTTGATGCATCAACACATGTAAGCTGATTTGGTCTCGGAGTAGAATATGGTTATTGCAAAGGTTTGCACATTTGAGGCAAGGGACTGGACCAAGATTGGACCTCTGATTGAAAAGAACCTTTCAGTAGCATTTGCAGTCCAGCACTATGCAAGCCTGTATGTGCCATCTTAGAGTTCTTAAAACACACAAGAAGTGACTCCAAAACATCAAAAAGCACCAAGAATACACACATATCAGTCCATAAATAATTGTAAAAAAGAATAGTTGTATTGCAGTTGTATCTATGAGTTCTTATAGAGTACATCACACACTCATGACACAGTTCATCAAACAGTGTCCCAATATGGAAGGGGTGTAATAAAAATGTTCCACGCCTTGAGCACCAGACATTGTCAAGAAACTCTCTAGCCCACATGCAAGCTGTGGTATTTGCTTGGGAATTTGCTCAAGTGCCCAGTGAACTCCAGCACGATCCCTGCATAGCACTGCATGGCTAGAGACACACTCTCTGCATACTTCTGTTAAGGCAAATACATCAATTAAAAAATGAAATGAAATAAATTATATGAAAATTATTTTGTCAAATAATTTAATAAATTCATATTTAACAATACTGGAGTTGTCAGAGTTCCTCAGCTCACATGAAAGCACTGTGTTTACAGGACAGTGAAAAAGAGCGGCGCTGTGATTCATTCATCAGTGTTTTTATTCCCTCCCTCTCTCTCTCCCTTCCTCTCTCTCCCTCCCCCTCTCTCTCTCTCTCTCTCTCTCTCTCTCTCTCTCTTCGCTTCATTTCCACATCTCTCCCTCCTTTGCATCTCATCACTAATGTATTCCTACAGCGTCTCCCACCTCTCCCTGTCCTCGTCTCACCTCCACACGGGCCCTCCTCAGCTCCAGCCTCAGAGTTTGTCTCAGGACAGCTTTCCCTCCTCCTCCTCCTCCTCCTCGCACCACACCTTCCGTTTCCTCCTCTTCCTCTCCTCTCCTCTACCTCTCCTCTCCTCTACCTCTCCGCTCCTCTCCTTCGTCCCGCAGATGTCCAGAGACCCATCCACTTGGCATTCCAACTGGGCCGAGGTCTTTCAAAATAAAAGCGGGGGACCTTTTCGGTCTAAGGACAATTTCCATTACGTCAAATCAAATTAAAAATAGCAGGGCGATTTTTTTTTTATCATGCCAACCCTCTCTGGCATGCTCCTCCACTCTCGTTCCCTTGGCCTTCAAGTCCTGGGGTCACTTTGACTCATCCGTGATCTGCTGAGAGAGCGCGTATGTGCGTTATATGAACGGTTAGACAATAGCGCGTGATTCACGGCCGCCATGGGCCGTGGGAGAAATGGAAATATGGACACTCTTTGACCTCTCGGAAAGAGAGCGATTGTGCGCTGACAACCATTCACATGGCTCACGTTTGAAGGATCCAATGTGTGTTTTTGTGTGTGTGTGTGTGTGTGCGTCATCCCTAGTATGTGTCTGCTCACAAACACTTAGTTTAGTTGTCCAATGATGTTTGCTGCAGTGGCGTACATATAAACAAACATGAACAATGATGTCAAACTGTACCTTATGTAAGAATGTGTGGGACCAATACGCTTCTGCCTGTTAGTGAGCTGAATTAACCTTTCACTTGATTTACTCTCGCTTGCTCTTACTCACTTCCTCATTGTGTCATTGGAGCCAGATGTTTACTCTCATTTCTGCTACTTCACTTCCTCTTCTGATCTTACAGTACATCATGCCCCTACTGGCCTCGTCAGCCATCTTGGAGCATATTGTAGCCCTGGTAGATGAACACCAAAAATACCACAGCCTGGTTGTCTCTGACAGAACCATCCCTAACATGGTATCAGATATCAAGTATTAATCAATGCATAAAAACTGTCAATGGTGGAATATTTAGCAGACATACTTTATCTTAACATATACATATTGAATGGATATTTACATAATGTATCTGTGACATCATGAGGCTGTTATGACTGGCCTGAGCTTACGCAGGCACTTAAATCAAAGCACTTCTGTGTCTGGGAGCCCCAGAGTGCCCGGGGCTCAAATGCTACTTTGGTCCGGTGTCTGGACCCTGGTCAGGACAGCTGGTGCAAATGCGTCTCAGCTGTCCATCCACCAGGTCCTGGGAGAGGTAACAGGGTTGATCTGGATGCAGCAAGCCTGTGTCCCAGCACAACAGGCTCAACGGCCATACATGGAGATGAGAGAGAGAGAGAGAGAGAGAGAGAGAGAGAGAGAGAGAGAGAGAGAGAGATCCATTGCTATGAGTCATCTTGATGCACACAGCCTAAATTTGCTTACTTTAAGGCAAAAGCTCAAACTCCCTCTGGTTCACATGCATTCAGTCTGCTGCACAGACATACAGTATATATGTATATGTATAATACAGTATATCTATGGTCTGCTGTGTATACATTCACATGAATCTCAGTCTATTTCACCTACTTCAGAACAGTCCCAGCGTACACAAAGTCAGACATGCTTGTACAGTGTCTTAAAATAACCCCCCATATATGTCAGGGTTCTAGAAACAGCAGCCATAACAGAGTTGAAGACAGGAGCACACCTCTTGCCTTCTTGACTGTGCTATTCTAGTTCCCACACATCCACCTTGGCCTACTTTACCTCTGCAAGCTCTCATCAGAACAGTTATCTCTTTTGCAGCCTTCAACTCTGTGGGAACAGAAGAGAGAACGACAGAGGCGCTGAAATGGAGGGGGGGCGGCGGCATTAATATAGAGAGTAGAGCGAGGGAATGCAACAAAACAAAACAAGATGCATGTGTTGTATGAATACATTAACGAGACACACTCACTCAGTACTCGGGATGCTGAGACGCAAGAAGTTGCCGTCTGATGGCAGAAATAAATATGTTCAAATATAGTGCCTTGTGTGGTTGTTCCTTGTGTGTGTCTTTCTCGACTAATTAATGCCAAGGAATCAGACTGCACCTCAATGCCAGTGATTTTCTTTCCCACCCCCTCACTAAACTCGTGGCATTTTGTTTGGATGGCATGCCTCTGTTTCCGCCTCTGGCATCAGGACTCTGGTGCCACCTGCTTCGGTCGTCTCTCTATCCTCGCGTTAGTTCATTAGACTCACAGACTCCGAGGACTCCATGAAAGAGGCACGCTTTGCCAGATACAGGCCTCGTGAGATCAAATATTCTACCTGTGTTTTGTTTCTGACTTTCAAGAGTCTTCTGTAAGGAGACAATAGCAAGGCCGACACACTCTTAAGGGGTTCATCAAGTAAACATCACAATAAATACAATTTGTTCATAATCATTCACAATAGGTACCTTCTGAAACAAAAGGACTGTGGAGAACTGGGAAGGACCTCATGAATAAAAATAGAGACAAAAAGACGTTGGCCTAAATCCACTTCAACTTTAGATAGCAATTAATTCCATAATTAGAATCATTGCTTTTTTTAATTGGACATTACGCCAACAGAGAGCAACAGTAGCAAGTTAAGGAATTCAATGATGCAGGCTAGCACTGAATACCGGTATAGACTCTCTGGCTCTCTTTCTCAGTCTCTCTCTCTTTCTCTCTCTCACACACACAGACATGCGCGCAGAGAGAGAGAGAGAGAGAGAGAGAGAGAGAGAGAGAGAGAGAGAGAGAGAGAGAGAGAGAGAGAGAGAGAGAGAGAGGCTCCATATTCCCAAATGATGGGTGCAGGGCCTCTGATGTAGAAAAACATGCCAGTAAGATAAATGGAGATTGGGTGATTGGACCTCTAGACCTCTCAGGAAAACTAAACATAATGGGGTATTAAGTAAACACTGTCAAAATGTTCCTGGCAACTGTTAAGTGTAATACAACAGTCTAGTGTCCAATTATAGATGAAGTCAACAGGCTTTAAATATCTGTCTGCTGAGACCTCAGAACATGTGCCAAAGTAACAGAGGAAGAATAGTATAGGACCAGACAAAACTGGAATCAACTCGGCTATGCTGTAGAGGAGGATCTACACAGTACCTCTCTAGTGTTGTCCTCCACTCTGTCAATGTGCCTATGTACCTTGTATGCTTTGTTATGTAATTTATGTATCTATGCAAAATTGTGATGCATATTCCTATGTCTATACAAATTACATTTATTATTATTATGATTATTATTATGATTATCATTCTATTATAGGGTATGTGTACAGACACGTATGCACACTACTGATATAATGGGGGGCATCATATGGGTTATGTTTGATATATTAACTTCAATGAACTGACAAACTTACAGACAAACTTTCCGAGGAACAGCGTAGTAGCTTAATATTGAGCAAAGTTAAATGTTCCCTCATTAGCATAGATCCCCATCATTCTGTCTGCTCTGGACATTTGCAGGGACCTTCCGTATGTCCTTATCCTTTCAGGATATGCCAAACATTTTCATAAACAATGACTAGACATTGTCACAGACAGTAAGGGCAGCGGGCATGGCAGAGTGATGTGATTCCTTTTTTTACCCTTCTGAGGGTGAAAGCCAGAAGCCATCTTCCACAAATCGCTTTTAAAAGGTCAGACAAGAAGCTTTCCTAAATGATTAGCGTACAAATGAACATCTATGGCATTTAAGGGCCCGACTCCATCTGGTCCATGAATAAATCCACAGCTCCTAACGCCAAATGTTCCTCTGCATATTTCCTTTATTAGATGCTGGGGGGATATCACAAGGCAAAAGATAGGGCTTATAACAAGGACACAAGTTGCATAAAAGACCGTTTCGATCCATTTTGGCATTCAGTTAAGTTTACTTTTTTTCACTTGCACAAGATAAGTAATATCTGATGACTTGACCTTTGCAGTGTCAGACACCGAGCTTTCTGTTGTATTTAAGAGTTAAACAGTTCATTGGATTAAAGCAATATCTTTCAGAAATTGTAGATGCATAAGAGTGCAAAAATGTTTTTTTTCAGTTTGGGGGTAAAAGTGATAAGGCACTGCAATAATTTTATCTGATGTGCCCTTTTTTGTGAAAGTTAAAAGGTCACTGATAAAGTTATGGATGATTATATCTCCTTATTGCAAAATGGAAAGACACGTCGGCAGTCATTATAGTAAATCATTCAAACTAAAAAATCATCCAAACTAAAAACTGAACCAAACCAAAAAAGGCAAAAATAGATAAACACACTCCTTTCTGTGACTTAAAAAAAGTGTACATCGGTATTGCAAAACATATCATTCTAACAGAACCGATGTTGATACAGTACATACACACAGTTGCATTTGATGAGTAATAAAAAAAAAACCAAGCACTTCTGTCCCAAGGAGCAGGCTTGGGGGATATGGTGTTCGCCATATCACCTGTCCAGGTGGAATGTGCCACAGAAGAGTTCCATAAGGTGTTTTAGGAATGACCAGATGTAGGGAACTTTGGTAACACTTCTCTCCAATCAAATATCTAGTATAGAGGACATGATTGTGCAAAACATACTGTATGTCTTGCCACACTTGGCATGACCCTAATGTGTCTTATGTGGCTTAGCTATGGGCTTGCACTGATTATTCATTTATACATGGCAGGCTTCTATGGGCTAGAAATAACGATAAACCTCAAGAGAATGTCTTCATCTTGTGCTCCAGATATTGAATAATACAACTGCAACATTTCAAGTCTAAATACATAAAATATAGACATGAGGCTGATTATTTATTTTGACTATACAAGATGAATCGATACATACTGCATGTATAGCAATTAGGCACATTTTATATATTCGGAAGATACGTCAAGGACCTCTGCTCAAGGTAGGCACATTCTGCTGAAGCCAAACATGATGACATTTTGGCATCCGAGCATTGGCGCTTTATGGCTATCGTGAGTGTCATTAATAAATTCTGAAGCACCCATAGATGCCAGGAAGATGCCGCTAGCTGGCTTGTGCTCATCAGAGATGGCAAATGGCACACACAGACAATGCATACCAACATCCCCTTCTAAACCATCAGTAATTAATTCCACTCTCAGATAATATGAAGGATTGGTCAAATGTCATTGGGATGACATTTATTCCCGGCCAAATTAACCACCTGTTGACACCATACGTTCCTTCCTTCTTTCCCGTCTGAGTCACAAGACGAGAAGGGTTCCTATCAAACAGAACCTCACAGCAGCTACTGATCTGGAAAGGCACGTTTTACACACAGAATAGCGGTGAATATGGCGACTATGTTCAGGATAACATATCAAAACACTCCTATTTATCATGTTGTGTACACAAACTAGTCTTTCTACTGTCACAGGTGTATTAAGTGCACTGGCTGGTACCTAGGACTTTTCAAACTGCTGATTTTTGAAATCACACTGTTGATCTTTGATGATTTTCCTCCAGTCCAGCATGTAAGAGAGCCAGCGATGGAACTGGGTCTTCCACTGGTATTCCACTTCATCAATACCCGCTGAGAGAAGGTGGTTGGTTTAAGAGGGGAGAGAGAGAGAGAGAGCGAGAGAGAGATGGGGAAAACACATTGAAAAGGTTTTTGAGAGCTATGGTAAAGCCAAAAAATCATATGGATTAAGAAGCAAGCACGCAGACCTAACACGCATGGAGAGGACATCCCCAGACCACCAGACTGATAATAACAGACCATCTGTATGCTGCTTCTTCTTCCTCCTGGCCATAACATGTGATATTTATTACCTTCCTGCATGCAATATTGACCAATGTGAGTCCCAATTCACCCATACATTGACTCCATTTCTCAAGGTTAAGGCTGCTATATTAGCTTTACAACCTTGGCTATAAACAAGTTAACAATTCGAAGAACACTTTGTGAATAGAATCACACTCTAGCCCTTTTCAATTCACTGGATATTGTGTTTTTTTATGGAATAAATCCCTCAATGGGTTGTTAAATTGTGGCTTTGAGTCTCCTGCATGGTCACAGTGTAGGAGTCGGTTCAAAGGCCACTTATTCCCCTCAGAGGCTTTGACTATATTTAGATGTAACAATGGCAATACTATTTTTTACAGTGCCCATGCTTGGCCCATATTCTTCAGCAAAAGGGTTACATTGGGAAGAAATTAGACAAGGTGTTTGGTTTACAGTATGGGGTTAATGTGAGCGCCTGAGAGCGGAAGATTATCTTAACCGTATATGAACCCCGCGCTGAGCATCAGAGAAACAACTTCTCCGTTTGCAAGTGCTGGTATCAAAGGCAGCTGTCACTCATTTCACCCCTGTAGAATACATTAGTGTCAGACAGCCCATGTGATATACAGTATGTTAACATCATATGCGGATTTCAGAGTAAATTGTCAAATTTCAGATCATTTAATTCTTGTGAAGTAAGTTCAGCTAAGTAAAACAATTTATTTTAGGAAAATAATGCTCAATTTGACAGCTCGGTGAGACTGGTTTGACAGTCAGCTCCCTCAGATCATCACATTAAGGCACATTTTGGGTGGTTTAATCTACACACCCTTTACATCTGTAAATTAGGACATGTTAGGTACATACATGCAGTTTAATTTGTCATTGCATGACATTTATTGATCTAGCCTATTTATTTATTTATTTTCAATTCACCGTGTTTTGTCCCATTTCTCAAGAATCTGTGATTTGCAAGTCAAAATACCTTACTGATAATCTCCATACTAACAAGCCCATCTGGTATAAGGTAGTTATGTCCCTGTGCAACAGAATGCATTCCTATCAGACTGACAGATTGATGGATGGATGCTTCTTTGAGCGTGTGTGCATGCTGAGCCACAGAGACAGATCAATTATGGCATATGCTTAGAAATAAAAGAAATGTCATGAAAATAAACAATACAAAAATACATGACATATCAGGACAATGTTAGCACAGTATCTGATCATGAAATGTAGGCTACATGTTAGTTTCCTTCATTCACGCCATCAAATTTGCTGGCATTTGTGTGAATTTGATATAAGATGAGTCTTATGGCAGCCTCTGTTTTTAGAAACTAGTTCTGGTCCAGCTATGGTCCATACTGGTCCAGCTCTGGTCCACCACACTAGTGATCCTCCATACTAACTACTGCGCAGGTCGGTGTGTTTGTGCATTCTTGTTGGGAGGTACAAGACAAATGTGCACATTTCAGCACCAACACTGTTATGAAGAGTAAATGACACTACTTAAAATAGAAATCAATCTCATAGCAAGTAGTTCATTATTTTCCCTCTGACAGACATACAGTATTACAAAACATATCCAGGACTTGTATTTATAGATGCTGAAGATTAACCAGAAACAGAATTTTGATTCCTTTTGGTTTCATTGTTCCACTCTGTCGTTTGCCTTTTTGTTTTCCTGGAGCCAGTGGCTTTGTTCAGATAACACTGACAGTCCTTTTGAGTGTGTAATCCCCAGGGAGCCGGCCTCGGAGGATTGCAGAAGGGACAGACCCAGGGAGGGGACAAGACAGGCAGATTGACCACTGATGGGGAAAATGCTGTTTGTGTGGGTGGGTGTGTGTTTGCGTGTGTGTTTCACAATGGCGTGTGCACCTCTGATTACAGAGCTGGGAACTCGACCGCTATTCCCTGTCCTATTGCACATCTGACAGAAACCACAGATTGTGGGAAATGAAATAAAAACTGTCTCAACCTACTCCAAAGACAACGGAAAGGCCTCAGAACTTTGAGATTGGACTACAAGAGGGTACATCTACACTAGGACACGTGACTTCATTTACATGTTATAACCAAAAGACCTAGACCATAGCGCACACAGACACACACACACACACACACACACATTAGTTATGAAAAAATCTGCAAGCCAACTCATCCTTCTTGCCAAGGGGGTTATTATTTTACCAGGAAATACAGCCGTGTTGGTAAGATTATGCAATGCTTTCACAAATGACCTTCCAATAGGAATAAAGTAACAATGCAGAATTCACACCCCTATGCTGCCTTCCTCTCCCCCAACTTCCTTTTGACTGAACAGAAGAATAACAGGGAGCCTGACCCGACATCTCCTTTGAGAAGCGGAAATAAAAAAAGAACTCAAAACATACACCGTATATTTATTACAAAACAACAACAAAAAGAGAAATTAGTCATAGCTGTGCTGAAAACAGCTCAGGCCAGGAATCATGTCGGCATAATTAGCAGCATGAAGAGGAGTTGAAGCGTTACTCAGATTTGAACCTCCCATCTGAGCGAAACACCAACTGACCCTGATCCCACTCAAACAGCTTCCAGCATGGCCCAGCTCAGCAGAGCACCACACCGCTCCGCTCCCCACCCCAGGCTGACGCAGGCAGGGGACTGCCTCCTCCACGCACACAGCCACGCACACACATGCACAAACATGCGCGGGTCATTGACAAAAACGTCAATGACCCGTAAAAACGTTTCAAAATGATCTTTAAAAAAGGATAGAATGCATTTTGTTGACGTTGGAAGACTGTAAAAAAAGTCTTGATGGTTGAGCAACATTTCCAGTGGTTTTAAAACATTTTGTACTGTAAGTGCGATTTCACCACACAAAAAATGTCAGGAGACAATTTCAAATGTTAAAAACTTTGGTAAGTATACCTGAGTGTTGACAGTGCTTAACACATCATCAGTTTTGTAGTTGGCCTTGGCATTAAACGTAACTTATGAATACTTTAAAGCAGCTTTTTAATTCAACATTTGATTTTTTTTTTTTTAGCCTTTGTCAAGATGACTTGCATAAATAGTTTTGGTCCTGATATCTCTGGAGGTGCCATTGCAAGATGTTTTTCTGTGAATGTCCAGAGAATCTGCACTTATTTTACTTAACTGTACGCTCATTTTACAAAATTGTGCTCTCAACTTAGTAAATCATGTGCATATTTTATACGGTGCTCATTTGACTAAATTGTGTGCTCATTTTCATTGTACAGAAGAGAATAAGGTTATGATGCAGTGAAATGTTTATTTGGGATGAATATAGAATACATAATAATAAGGAGAGGCACAGTAAACTAATGTAAGTACTAACAACATAATGATGGGGAAATTAGATAAAGGAAAAGAAGGGAAAGATACATTTGTGTCATGCTGCATGGTCTCGCAAAGTGCTTTGGCCTGGTCATCTTCTCCCAGAACCAATGAGGTCACATGGCTGCTTTTGGACGGCATTTTTCAGATGCTCAGGTGAGGAGGTAGAGATAGTTGCGTTTTAAAGAAGGAACTCCCACCCCTTACAAATCACTGGCTACTTAAAACCCATCACTTACAGACATCATAGTAATTATAAGGTGCACTAAGAGTTACAGAAACAAGTGACTTACAGAATGTTGCATACAATAAATAAAAAAGAAAATGTTAAAGAAACAAAAACAGAGAAAATGACATAGGATACACCATGAATACAATTCTATATAATTTCTTATAAAACTGGTTTCATTTCATCTCATACACGTAATTGGTAGGCTACAATGTTACATGCCTAACATAATATAATACAATCCTTCAATTATTCAGTTCAAAGACAAAAGCAGTCCAGTATAGTATTATGAGGCATTTGGTGTGGAACTGTAAACTTTGTTTTTGCACCACTCACTATGGAGCTCAAATGAGGATAAGAGATGCAATGACAGTGTAACATACATGATGGGCTGAGTGTGAATGATGACTGAACGTGTGGAAAACACCTGTAGGAAGTGCGTTGGGTTAGGTGGTGCTTGGTGGACACTCACCTGTAGACCCCTGCAGTTTAGGTAGAAAACTGTCCCAGAACTGGCACTGCTGGGCCTTCATCTTCCTGAGTGTCTGCGGGGCATCTGCATTGAGGGTCAGATACTCCTGCTGCTCTGTGCTGAAGAGTGGCCACACAGAGTCCGCCGTCCCCGGGTCCCTATCACATCACATTACATTACATTACATTTGGCTGACACTTTTTAACCAAAGCGACTTACAACATGGTAAAAAACATTTAAGCTTTTAAGAGCAATTCTAACAACAACTTAAATGAGTGTAATAAGTGCATCAATGATTTTTGCAATTGTCCGTAGTGCTATGAGAGGAGATGTTCTCTGAAGAGCTGGGTTTTCAGACATTTTTTGAAGATGGCGAAGGATGTCCCTACTCTAGTAGGAACAGGTACTGCGTTCCCACCAACGTGGGGCGACAGATGAGAAAAGTTTGGATTGGCCTGAGCGTGCTGGTGGAAGAGCTAGACGTCGCTCGGCTGAGGAGCGCAGCGGTCGTGTGGTAGCTATTATGACAAGGAGCCATTCACTTCAACTATGATCCATTCATCTCTCGACCTCCACATGGCCCCTTCTGACCACTAACGACTGGGTTAATCATTCCGTCCACTGCACCGTATATTCACACTTGTCAATGTGTCAAAGTATGAATTGATCACTATCTACAGGAATAATCTTCCCATGACTCAGACATTCTATTTCCACTGTGCACATATATAAAGAAAAAAAAATGCCAGCTCAGTGCTGGAAATAAGCGGACAGTGTTCCACATAAACAGCCCCGAGAGACCGAGGTGTGAATGAGGTGCTAATTGAATGGCCGGTCGTCTTTAGCTTGTGGGAAGCTGGCTCAAGCTGTGGGTCACATTGCTACGAGACGACTACTATTTCAAAATCTCCATGTTTATCTGGAGTCCATACATATCGACAAGCTGAAAGAGCTTGAAAGAGATATCATGAAGCTGTGAAGAACACATTCAGGGAAGAGCCCATTCAGTGCATATACATTTTTAATGTATGTATTTTTTTGTTCTTACTGATCTTTGTTCACATTGTACCCATGTTTATGTTACTTCAAAATGTCATCATTACTGGACGTTCACAAGAGTAAATCAAGAATATATAAACTATCCTTTGATAATAGATTATTACTACCTACCCAGTCCTGGCAAAGTTGGCCCAGTGTCTCATGAACTTCCTGCTCATGTCCACCTCTTCTTTGGTGTAACCCAGGCTGGCATTAAGTGGCCGTCCAAAGACAAACTCAATCTCATACCCATGCATGACTCCCATCCACTCAGGCCATGGGTTCACTGAGGAGCGATGGTCAAAGAAGAACAGTCGGGCGTTGCCTCCATGAAGCACGTACTTGCGTGTGAATTTCAGTAAGGGGCATGTGATGTAGTAATCCCCAACCAGACTGGTCAGGCCATCTCTGTTCTTCTGTCCGTCGTTCTCGTCCGTCCAGTCGGTGTACATGAAGGCGGCCGCCTGCTGGGCCACCTCGCTGAACTCGGGCAAGGTCCTGGCCACGCCCTGCTGGAACTGCTCTCTGCTGATGAGGCTCTGCCCTTGAAGGCTGAATCCTGGACTTCCGTAGAGAAGGAAATAGGAGCCCTCGTCCTTGTTTACCCCAAGCAGAATGTCCGTCTTCAGAAACTGTCCAGACTCCAGCAGAACCCCGGGCATGTCAGTCAGGAAGTTCCCGTCCACTGTGGGGACGAAAGGCAACGAAATTGTAGCATCGCGAGAAACACTGAACTGGTGGTGTATGATCGCCTTGGGATCTGCATTCTGGAGACAAGCCTCTGTAACGCTTATTGGAAGGTCTCTGGGACAGTTCAGCAGATTGGCCAGGTTCAAGGAGTTGTTATGGACCTGTGGGGGTGGCAGGGCTGCCCATCCAGCGTTGGGTGAGCCGCTCTGGAGGATGGCACGGGAAAAGAGGGCATGGCTACCCGTTGACAGAAGGTGGTAGCCCACAGATGCGGACCCAGCGCTTTCTCCAAACAGGGTCACGGAGGCGGCATCACCTCCAAATGCTGCGATGTTCTCCTTTACCCAGAGCAGAGCCTGCCTCTGGTCCAACAGCCCAGCATTTCCCCGGATGTCACTGTCTGGCAGTGCCAGGAAGCCAAGGGCCCCAAGTCTGTAGCTCATGGACACGACCACCACACCTTCTGAGTGGCTGAGGAAGCGTCCGTCATACAGGTCCAGCGTGGGTGTGCCTGACAGAAACCCACCCCCGTGTATCCACACCATCACTGGAGCTGGTTTAGGAGGCTTGGGTGAGGGAACCCACATATTTAAGTACAAGCAGTCCTCACTCAGTGGCGTGTTAGGGTTCCACATCTCTGAGCCGGAAAACCCTGGGAACATGTCATCAACGGGTTGGTAACAGGAGTTGGCAAATTGTGTGGCATCACGTACCCCTGTCCATGGCTTGGGATCCTGTGGTGGTCTGAAACGGAGTTCACTGAGCGGAGGTCTGGCATAAGGTATCCCAAGGAAGGCAACAACTGAGCCCAGTACATTTCCCTGTGGAACTTGGAGTTGCACCCCTCGGACTTTGCCATACTTGGTGGAGGCGAAAAGCTCATCTCTTCCCTCTGTAAGGCGAAGCAGCTGGAGGAGCAGCAGACCCAGCATCAGCCTTACGAGGAGGCATCCCATGGTGATAGCTGCTTCACAATCAAAAAGACAAGTGGGTATCAGTTCAGAGATTTTTTTATTTTAGTATACATTCATTTATTTAATGTATATCATTAGAAATAAGTATAATATTATATACATTATAAATCAAAATATGAATATAAAATATAATTATCACACATTAACATACACAGTAAAATATTAACACAGTGACACATGCTAATTTAAGATCCTGAAAGTAAAAGTATACAATTTCATCATAAAAATAAGGGGAGCTGGGAGCTCTGGGGTTTTATAATCTGATACAAACATGTAAATTATTTTTAACAGTCCACTTCACTCAGATATGAGGGGTGAGCCTCTTTGATGGATAAACTGACCAAAGTTAGCAATAAATGCTAACCCTGCTAACGACCTGCTAAGGAAATAGGAGCCCTTTTTCTCTTAGCCCTCCCTGTGTTACACAGCATTACACAGCAGCGGCGGCGGCGGCCAAAACAATAAGGCCAGGGAGAGCGTGAGTGTGTGACAGCTATTAATGGCACCTCCTGGAATCAGCTGAGTTGGAGAGGAGGCCGAGGAGGAGGAGGAGGAGGAGGAGGAGGAGGAGGAGGACGGGAGAGACAATCACTATGCTCTCAGTAACTCACTCAGCTGTAGACAGCAGCAGCACTCCCCGCGCCCCCTCTCCACCAGCTCCCGTGCTGTCTCCTCCACCAGATTACTGAGCTAGTGGGGGGAAAAAAATCGATTTCTAAAATTAGAAGGCCTGATTGCTTGTTGTGATAGTGGGTAAATCCTGCTTGATTAATATGGCCTGCCCAGACCAGACAGATTGTTCGAGAAGCATCATTCTCTCCCCACAATAAAAAAAAAACGAGCTCAGCCCAATGGGAACCCAGAGACAGTTTACAAATGTTTCCCGGCCCAGTTACAGGAATTTGGCTAAGCTCATCCTTCATAGTCCATATGATTTTCTTGTACCTCAAGCATGATTGCTTGACGTCCATTAGAGGATTCACGCCCCAATTGTATATTAGAAAACCTTAGTGTGATACTCCCCAGCAACTGTCAGTGCTGCACACTTAAGGCATCCCATAATTGTTAAATAATTTCATCCAATGCAGCTCATTCTTGGGCTTTTCTTTTTCATTTCATAGTCACCACACTCTGGATGATCCAGTAAGGACACTGTCTGGTCTTACTGTAAGGAAGGGAAGGACACTCGCAAGGTCATTGCAGGACTAGCTCTCACTTCATTCGTCTTAGCTGTGACCATTTCCATGAAGCTCAGCAGTTCAGCCAGTTAATGTGTGACTGGAGAACACAGAGACAGAAGGACAGAGAGGACAATCACAGAACAATCTCCAACAGCTTAAACCAGAGTAGAGCAGGCCTATTGGCCCTACAGGCCTGTTTGGGATGAGAATGGGCGGATGATGTGCGGAAATCACAAAACTGAGAGGGAGAAGGCTAACTTGTGTGTTAACTGACAGGTCATTTACAGTTTTGGACTTTTAACAGCTTTTTAACTTGCAGGAACCCAGCACAAATTTACCCTGCCCACAACGTTTGAGTTTGGGAAATTCAGTAACTCCATTGAGTCTCAAGGGCAATCAAATAGTCTGCGTAGGCTTTATACAATGATGAACAAACGAGTAACACAAACATAGTCTTCCACATCACCTATTCACATTTGAGTTGATTTTGTTAAAGAAGTTAGATGTTCGGATTCTGCTGCTATACAATATATTGACAGTGCAATAGCAGACAAACAGAACAGCTATTAAAGCACTTGTCGAGAAGGATGTTTTTCCTACAGGGGTTCACATTTAGTGTTGCTTGGATTAGTTAAGTCTGTCCAATTGGATCGATTGAAACATGCTCCGTAATCAAATCCAAATGGTGTATTATCAGACTCAAACTCTGACAAGAATCTTACAGCGTCACTACTATTGACATTTTTAAAATAATAATAATTAAAAACAAATACACAACATGTAGGTCTATATTGGGTGTGATTATTTAATTGTAATGTAAGTTTTTACAAACTAAATAAAGGGATTTGACTTGGTGTAATGGTGTACTGTAGATATAAAACAACAAATAAGCAAAGCAAATAATATGAATAGCTCTCCTATGTCTTCAGTGATATTTAGCAGTTTGCTTCATCAGTTGAGTTTTAGGACACTGATACCTCGTTAAGCCCAACATGCCAGGAGTATGCTTACTGCATGTCATGCATAAAAATAAAGGGTGGTATTTTAATACAGTATACTGGTTAGTTACAGCCAGTATAAAATATACCAGGGAGGGAGCTGTCTAATAATGAGGGTTTCACTAACAAAGGCGTCACCACATCCCCAGCCCCTCATGCAAGCAGAGATCAATGTAAATGGCATACTAAATGTCGGCAGCTCCCTTGAGATGCGTCATGTATTGTTAAGCAAAGAATGAATGCTGAAGAATGACGGATCTGTGATGGGGGTTTGTAAGAAGCATGAAAACATTGCAAGATTACAGGACTCCTGCATCTTTCTCTTTTCCCTTGCATCTCTCCCCTTAGCCCCACATGGCTCTCTCTACATTGTATGTTGACAAGTTTGTTTAGTCTCCAACAACTCCCTCCCTTCCCTACACAGAGAGAGAGAGAGAGATATAGATAGAGAGAGAGAGAGAGAGAGAGAGAGAGAGAGAGAGAGAGAGAGAGAGAGAGAGAGAGAGAGAGAGAGAGAGAGAGAGAGAGAAAGAGAAAGAGAGAGAGAGAGCGAGAGAGAGACCTGTCTTGGGAGTATCTGTCTAAGAATCATAGCCATGCGAGGATGAGTCAGGCTCTTCAGAGAAGAGTTTGTGTTTGAACTGGAAGCTGGGCTTTCTGAAGCTGCTGTCCCTACACTAAGGATAACCTCACACTCTCCACCACCCTCCTTTCCTGCTACAGTAACTGGATTTCTCTTAAGACCTATATTTGAATTCTCTCCATCTTCCACACTGGAGGTATAGCTGAAGAAGTGTTCACTGAGGACAAGCCAGAAGAGTGACGCCTTGAAACACTAATGCGTCATCAGACTCGTCACCAAGTTACTAAGAGTGTATGGCACTTTCAGATCCTTCCCACAACTTATTCTAAAGTTTTTTTGACAGAATGCTGAATGAATTGCAATCACAGAAGAAAGTAATCCAAAGTTTTGGCCCTTAATACTAAGGCAACAGAAGCACCATATCGCGATGCATTACGCATAGCTAAGGCAGGTATATATCCCTTATGTCCTTATGTACTCTAAGGGGAGGGAGGCTCACATTCACCCAATCTGAAAGCCCCTGTCCTAGACTGTGTGGACTCTGCACAGAGCAAATAACAGATATGACAGAGGTTACAAAGCTATCTGGCAGAACTAGACAACGACTGTACTTGGTGCAGTGTCAGAAAGCTGGCAGGTTATTGCAGTGTTTTTTTTTGTTTGGTCTGAATTGCTAAAATACTAAATCCTATTGTCTGAGCCAAATGCCTAGTGGCCTGAACCCATTTAGTGAATCGATCACTGTTTTGACAACACCATATACAATCTTCACCTAGTCAAACCTAATTTGCAGATCTCTTTGGCAAAACTCTAAACATATTGTAATGCAACATACCACCTTTTTGCAATGCACTTCTTATAACCACAAGTGGCAAACAGTGAGTACAAAGCACTGTAATTATGTCATGAATTACAGTAAACACAATACATCACAATTGATCACACTTGATGACAATGATGTGCCAAAATCAATATATGCCAGTAAGTTCGGAGCGCAAACAGGTTATTCAAACAGTAGTTTAAACAGAGTGCAAACATTACAGTTCAGTACAGCAGTCATTATACCTTCGGAGTGGTCATTATGCAAAAATAACTGACCGCAGAACGTTGGGGAGGCCCATTCAAAGTGAATGGGAGCTCCCTCAACATTCTAGAGAGCCGTATAATAAATACAGATATCCAAGAGATACAGTAAGCTCTGAACAATGAGTTTCCCATTCTTTTGATGTAGTGTGTAATGCCTGCTCCGTAGTGCTTTGTGTATGAGCTGAATACATTGTTTAGGTTTTTTGAGCACAGGTAAAACTGTTTTGAGGCAATTGTTTGATTTTGCAAGACGTGAGGTTTTTTGAATGCAGTTTCAGAATGGTTTACAATTTTGAGAAAAGGAGAAAAGTTTCAAAAGATGTGTTCCAGTAATTGTGAAAACCTTTACAAAAAGGACATCATCCAGCTGTCTGTCATCCATCCTTCCACAACGTCCTCTAAGCCATTCTGCTAGGTGGCTATATGACTACTCTGACTGGCATTTAAAATGTACTCCCACACCGATTTTTACCACTGCTATCATAACCACATCAATTCAGACAGGTCTTTATGTCATTGAGGAGCACCTTAAACGAAAACTATAATATTGAGGGGAAATGAAAGTAAACACAACCTCTTGAATGGGTCAGACACACTATGAGACTCGTTACGGGGATTCTTATGAGTTGGGAACCACCCTCCACCCCCCACCTCCCACCCACTAGCAATCGCTGACTTGTAATCTCATGAGAAATAGCCCAGGCTGAGTTCCATTGCTCATTTAGAGTGATTGTAGAATGATGGCACGTAAGACGCCAGAGCCAAGGTTCTGACAGACAAGACTTACTTTCACCAGACAAAGAGGCGCTAAAGACAGCTTTTTGGCTTATGTAGGGGTTTCACAAAGCCATGACTGTAAAATACAACCATGAGGCAGTCCAAGACATAACAAACATAATGCTTTTCCCTTCTCCATATAGTGGCATCACATGTCTCAATTACTCATCATGTGATAGCTTCACAATGAAAATTACTGTTGTGAGATCTCAAAGACAGTGCTCACAGTCAAGGAAGAAAGTTGAAATAGTATCAAACCACATAGTAGCCCATAGTACTACTGTTTGAAGCTATATACTATATAGTATAAATTGTTAACGGAGAAAGAGAGAAGAGAAGAGAAGAGTTATCAGTAGCAGCTCGCTACCCTTCTCAATCCTGAGAAACGACTCAACAATGATAATGAGTGTGCTACTTATAGCGCCAACATTTGGTCTTGTTCCACAGGGAGGACGCTGTCTACTGCAAGGTTAATGAGTGTTGGGGGGTTCCTACAGAGACCAGGGATGGCACACTGAAAGCACAAGGAAAGTGCAAGAGACACGGAGGAAGAGAATCAAATTGTTACTGTAGCCAAAGTCTGCAGCTGTTGTGTCCCGTCGATGGCAACATAAGCCTGAGCCACAGATCAGAGCTCGGTGACCTTGTGAAATGCCTTGGCCACAACCTGGATGTCCATAGCAGCAGTGCCAACATATGCCACAACAATGGTTACAAAGCAGCAGGCACAACATACTGGCACCGCCGCCCGGTTGCCAAAGAAGCACTATAAAACCCTGTGAACCCAACAGGGTGACAGAATGACACGCGCTCCCATGGCGCAGCAAGTGGCATACCGTTGTGGCATATCCACCACAAACCAGCCAGCCACCAATATGTATTCTATTGTTAGTATAGTATGACTAGCTTTTTATTGCTAGTATTATTATGACTGTTTTAACGTGATTTTAACTAGTGTGACATCCGCTCCTAGGTTTGTAGAAACAAACTCCCATTTGAGAATGACACTGTCCGTGGACAGCAGCCACAACCCTTCATTCAAGATGAATCGACTCTGTTTGTGACAGGCAGAAAAAGAGCAACCCTCTGGGCTTGTGGGAGGATTGCTGAAGAGATGGGTGATGGTATCAGAGGGCAGAGGGGACAGAAAGAGAGTATCAGCTGCAGACAGATTAAACCCCATAAGCACCATCAATCTACTGAGTCTGACTAGTCACCAGGTAGAACAGTCACCGAGACCTCACTAGTCACCAGGTAGAACAGAGAGGTAGGCTACATATAGCCTACACAACTTAAATTACTCCAGGACCACAGAACCATTGATAAGATATTGTGGCAAACACATCAGATTTGAACGACTTATGTGTTATAATGCTTTATTTCCTAACTATTTTCTCATGTAAAAAAGTTATTCGGCAAACTTGAGACTTATGCCAGTGCAAACCCCTCACCCACCCACGTGGGCATGCACCAGCTGAGGTGTCCCGAGCCCCGGCTGGCGGAGGAGGAAAGCCCTCAATTCGTGATATATATCATGACTCACTGAGAACGTGGATGCGTGACAGAGCGCTGTATGAAGATTCGCAAAATGCGTAATACCGCTTCAAAAAAAATACTGATTGGCCAGAAAGGATACATAGGCTAATACCTTCTTAGAATTAACTTCAGGTCAGTCACAGAGGGAAAGAAGTCTATTTTCATACATAAGAACAACATTCCATTTGTTCACGTGCTTATTTCGACGTCCTCCAAATCCTGCCGACCGAGTCCGTAAAAAGCGGCATGCTTTTTTCTAACAAAGCTTACCAAGGTCTATTCTTTGTACACTCGTGGCAAACTACCAAATCATTAATTCCGACCGCGCTATAAAAGGATACGCTTTCATGAGCTCCTCGGGCAGGATCTCTATAAAAACAGTCTATTGTGCATATTTAGTAGGAAACCTCAAAAGAACAAGGGAAACACTTACCTTATATGGTGTCTCCGCTTAGCTCTAACGCTTTCTCGTAGCGGTTTCGGATTAGGTAAACAACAGTGGGCTACTTTATCATTTATCTGTTATGTTTCTCTAGCTGCTTTTCTCCGCTACTTGTACCACTGTTTAACTGGATCAAGCCTCGCGAGGGTTGGACTGAATATTCTGTGCATGGTTACATATAAGCAGTTAGGCAACTCCGCTGCAACTGTTACCTTGATTGTCGACAAGTGCTGTCGTGACCAGGTCATAGCCTATCACGTGGGTCAAATTGCCGATTAAATGTACAGTAGGCTACTTTTGGGGTAGTCATTCTGAAATTTGAAACATGCCATTGCTGTCATGGTGGATGCAACTTTACACATACATTAATTAGGCTACATACCATCCTGGGGGGATTCTGATCTGCATGAGAGCCAGGGAAGTGAGGAAAGCCACTTACATTAGTCCTGAAACCTGGCAACACTAGAAGGGTAACTACTGTAGCTGATGAGATACAGACATTCAGTTTAGACAAGGGCGTTTCTCAATTGGAGGGTGATGGATAAGGGCCTTTCTACTGTTTATACTGGTTATTCTGTTGGATGCCAGAGGGACACACAGGTGGGTGATGGCGCTAGGAAGCAGATCTGCCATCTGTCTGTTTTTCTGCCATCACTTCCACAATGTAGGCTACTCCACACTACCATCCGAACCAGACTCAAAAGGAAGCGTCAGCCCCCTAAATTCCAAATGAGATTGTTTCATTCTAAGGGTCGCAGTCACTTTAATCAAAGTTAGACAAACAAGATCCATCATTGGGGGAATGGCTGTTTTGAGGGTTCCGTTCCACCCAACTAATTCAGTGCATGATTATCTTCTGCAGCCTTCAAGTGAAAAGTAGGCATTTGTCCTCCTGCTGCGAAGAAAAAATATTTTAGTCAAACAGGATATGTTCTATTCTGCAAGAATGATTTGTTTACATTTTAACTGATTTATGATGGGCTAGATGATATGACTGTGCATAAACTTAGCCTACAAGTCAGAAAAAACATTTTAAAAAGGACATATTTTGAGTTTCTTGGAGTTAATAGGGTTATCTTTCCTCTTTAGATGATTTGTTGATGTTTTAAAGGAAAACTCATCTGTGGCAGTCTGTGACCGTGACTGTTTAGTGATGTTAAGCTTTAAAGAATCTTTCAAGCACATGCCATTTGGACAATTCCTGTGGTCATGAACAGCTCGTGTACAAACCTTTCTCAGAGTTGTGATTTATTTATTTATTTATTTTTGTGACTTGTGTTTTCCCCCTCTCCTGCTGAATCCACAATCACCAAAGCAATGGTAATTATTCGATCCACTTAGCTTCTGGCGTTGACACACTCTAATCACAGAATCTAAGCACAAACCTGTCAAATGCTTCAGCGGGAGGCTTGCCTCGCGTGACAGGTTCTTTCATGGACTCATGGTTACTCTATTATATGCTGTTTTATTTCATCTTCAGAGGGCCGAGTTTGGAGCAAAGGGAGGCGACAGAAGAGGAAACGTCAAATGGGAGGCTGGGCAGCTGAGGAGTGGAGGAGGAGGAGGAGGAGGAGGAGTGGAGGAGGAGTGGAGGAGGAGGAGCGAGGGGAAAAGGGGGTATACAAATCAGCCTTCTGCCTGGGAAATTTGACTGAAAATGAAGTGCTGATAGCCATTTAATTGCAGCTATTTCAGGAAGTGGTGCTCTTGTGCTAATGGTGTGTTTAAAAGAAGTGCATAACCCAACCATGTTCTTGTAGATCTAGCAACTGCAAGCAAGCTTTCTTGAGTAGCTATTTACATGTTGAACACATTCATAGTGAAACAGGGTGGTGCGCATCCAAAGGAACTCTGCACAGGTGCTGGACAATTGTAGTAGACGAGGAGATACTCTGCACACTGTTATAGCTCCAAAGAAATATATTTCATTAATTTAAAAAGGCAACGTTTCGATCCATGTGGATCTTCATCAGGAAGGAACACATTCATACCCTTCATTCAGATGTGTACAGATACATTTGAATGTGTCAGTAAAGAAAGGTTATGGTCAACCTGAGAAACGCATGGACTTTGCAGAGAACACTCAGGAAAATGCCTATCATGAACCACTGTGCAACAGAAGACCATTTCCCAGTCAGCTTGATGTAGAATGCTTGGATACTTGCCCATCACAACATCACCCCTGAATGATTGCTTAACGGTTAGCTATGCTAATGGTGGGTGACACCCACTTAATAATACAAAAATAATTCTGGTTCATCCTTCACTATGTTGACATGCTTTGGATTTTTTTAAAATTAAATTACTTAATTGTACAGTCTCTGTGCGGTCTCTCCTAGACATTATCATGCTATTATCATGATATGAGTTACAGTAAGCTTGCATAACAGCCTTGTGTCCAGCATTGAAATGTAATGAACTATCGTACATGGTATAGCCCTATACCAAGATGTTGATCAGACACCACAGAGATGTTGGATGCTCATAGTCTCATATGAGCATCCATATGAGTATAAAAAGCCATTAAGAACACATGTATGTGTAAGAAAGAGAGGGGAAGATTGTGTGTGTACAGTATACATTTGAGAGAGTGTGTGTGTGTGTGTGTGTGTGTGTGTGTGTGTGTGTGTGTGTGTGTGTGTGTGTGTGTGTCTGTGTGTGCGTGTGTGTGTGTGTGTGTGTGTGTGTGTGTGTGTGTGTGTGTGTCTGTGTGTGTGTGTGTGTGTGTGTGTGTGTGTGTGTGTGTGTGTGTGTGTGTGTGTGTGTGTGTGTGTGTGTGTGTGTGTGTGTGTGTGTGTGTGTGTGTTACCTGCTACAGACAGATGTGTTGCTCCATGTGGAGAAAAGTGTTCTCTCCAGGGGTAATCAACTTCACACAGACTCACCAAACTAGGCCAGAGCTGAGAACACCTCCACACCGTTGCTTCTCTTAGGACTTGTATCCCCCATACGGCCAACAAGGCTTCAGCAGCGCATTACCGTAGTTAGGGATTTCCCTCTGTGTGCACAGCGCATGTGGAGGTCACCGTGGCCCTACAGGGACCCTGGGCCGAGCTCATACCCAGTTCCTTCACCGCCGACGGAGTGGGAGAGCCGGGAGGACTGGGAAGAGCCCGGCACCAGGACGAGGCCAGGAGAAGAGTTTAATTGGGTGGTCTGGGACCAAGAGGCTCACTGGGAGGAGGTGTGCTGGGAGAGATTGGAGATTAATGTACACACGCAGAGAAGCGAGAGAATATGAGCAAATTAAGGTAGCGGTGCGCAGGCGAAATCCCAGCACATATGATTGGAGCAGGGCAGGAGACACAGGATCCGCTGCAGTGCAGGGTGGAACGTTTAATCATCTGTGTCCAAGCTATGGATAATAATTGCGGGTCCAAGCTGCAAAGCTGCTAGAATCCTATTGTTTTTGTTTCTAGTCAGTGTTTAGAAAGGGCTAAAAGTGACTGGGCAGTAAGAACCATCAGGCTAAACACACAAAATTGGCAGGTGGGTTGGAAACTTCACCTGTCACTCGAAACGGCATTAAATAGGGCTCTCTGGCCTCAAGGTCACACCGTAATGATCAAGTTTGCATTTATGTTCATGTTTACATTTAGATGGAGCTTGTTATGCTTTACATATTGTTGTAAAGGAAACTGGAGCTTGAAGATATGCATATACACAACCCAGTCTCATTCTCAAAACGTTTCACAACCATATACACCTGCATATGGAGGATTCCATAGATATAAAAAGGTTTTTATATATCTATGGAGAATTCGACATACTCCCACCTCAGTATGGAGATTATCACATATGGGGTTGTATTTGCTCTGTCACTGTCAATATTATTCATGTGCTGTTCCAGGCATGTTTTGCTTTGCATGGCTTGGGACTGTGGTGCATTCTGGTGTCCCCAAGGATCCACATGTCTGTGAATAGAGATGTGTAAATGGAAACAGACAAATACAACACAGCAGTATTTCAGGCCTGAAGAGGCTCAATGAGTCTAGTTTTTACCTTAAAAACAAACACTGGATTTCCTGGAATCTTGACCTCAGTGGCACTCCTCAAGTTGAAATAGAATTTGTCATTTGCTAATCTTATTGTTTATATTCCACTCTTCTCTGTCTCTTCTCATCTATTTGATTTCAGTTGTGTTGTATTCTGTTGGACTCCTCTCTGTTATCTTCCTTCACACAGTGAGTATACTTGGCCACAGTTTGTTCTTCCTGGTCATGTAGCATACTGTGTCATGCGTCACTCTGCACTGCTATTGCTCGTCCTCTTTTCTTTCTATTGCTTGTCTTTTTCAGAAAATGTATTGAGCATGAATGTTAAAAAGGAACTTGGTTCTGGCCATTGGTGTCTCTCTCAAGCCATGTAGAGAATTTATAGACGATGTAATGATTATTCACAGCTGTTACATAATACATGTATGCAGTATATAAAACAAACAAAATGCACGAAAGTGAAACTGTATAACACAATTGTGATGTGTAAGTATGCAGCACATCATTTGTATGTGTAATAACTATTTGAAGAAACAAGAGTTGCTATGTTTATAGGAGGATGATGGCATGGGGAAATGAACTGTTTCTGTGCCTGCATGGTACTGTAGGTGCTATACAGGCCTCTGTAGCTAGAGCCTGCAGAAGAAGAAGGAGAGTTGTTCTGTCCAGGGTGTGGGGGATCTCTAATGATTTTCCCTGCCTATTGAATGGTTCCAAAGGATGTGCAACTGAGCACCAATGATTTAGTCTTGCTGTCCTTACGGGTTGCAGTATAGTTTGATCCGATCCTGTTGTGTGGCTGCTGCAGTGGTCACCGTGGTGAGTGTGCACAGAGCAGGACGGACTCAGTGACTGTGGTGGTGTAGAGCTGATTCAACTGCTGTGGTCACCGTGGTGAGTGTGCACAGAGCAGGACGGACTCAGTGACTGTGGTGGTGTAGAGCTGATTCAACTGCTGGGGCTCACCATAGTTGCCACTGGAAGAACACACTTTGCTGGGCCTTTGTGAGGATAAAGCTGATGGTCATCTCCCTCCCCAAGTCTGGGAAGATGACTTCAAGGTCTCCGTGTCTGACACGAGGCTGTTGGGAGTTGTGAAAGGGAGCAGTGTTTATCTGTTTCATCTGTCCTCTTGGGCATGACCGGAAATGGAAATATGTGGAGAGATATAAAAGTGTTGGGTGATGAAAGCTTAAAACGATGAGCTATTTGTTGTTCATTTGTGGAGACACACATTGAACTCTTCATAAATGGGTTGGATTTGAGTTGATTTGACTCAGAAGCGAGGGGAGCGCTACTGAGCGGTGTGAGGCAATGCTCTGAAATGTATCTGCTTGACCTCATCCTCAGCTCAGAGTTTTTGCTGTCTCTCTCTCTCTCTTTTTTATTTTTCTATTATTATTATTTTTTTTATTCACAGTTTAACACACATCACATACATACCTAAACATAGCCACACCACAATACATAAAACAATAGGGACATGCCAGCAAAATATTCAACAGGACAGACAAAAAAAATAAATAATAATAATTGTACTGTCTCTCTCTTAATGAAGCACATACTGTATTGTAGGTACTGTAGGTACAGTAGGTGTCATGATTGTCAGAGTCAGCACTGGAAACAAATAGCCAACAACTATTATTAGAATTTCCAAAGAAGCTAACTTCAACCAACTGGATGAAAAAAAGGAAGAAAGAAAGAAAAAATAATTCATTATTGAGCAAATAAATGACTTAAGGACAGGCTCTGTGCATGCCATCTAGAGTGGATGATGAGAAATGAAAACAACTCGGCTAAGCATCTATTAACAAGGTTGACACTGAGAATCCTTCAAGGAAGCAGTTCATTAAAATCAATCATGTGAAATTAGCATTGAAAGTAAACAGTTCTGTGAAATGTCCTTGCTAAATGCATGAAAAGTCCTAAAACAAAATCACTTCTCTGCCTTGACTCCTATGACCTCAAGTCTATGGTATAAAAACCTCTTTTGACTCTTTGTTGGTGTCAGTACTTAACTCTTTGTCGGCTGTTGAAGTGGTTCCCCTAATAATATAATATATTTATCAAATTAAAGGACTGTGTTGAAATGGCTTCAAAGTACAGCAGTCACAGCACAGAAGCCTGGCTTAAAACTGGTGTATTTTCACCAGTACACACAAACAATCTACTCTCTCCCTGCATTGATGTATCAATGTGTCTTTTGTTGTTCTTGTGGTGGAAATGAAAAACCTTACACCAGCCGTTTACTCATAAACAATTAGCACTCAGGAGAAAACTCAATCCAAGGAGACACGCTGAGACAAGAGAGCCGCTGTAGACCATAGAGCTTATTCACCATGGGCTCTACACACTAGCTTAATGGCAGTCGGCAAACCAGTTTCCAGGCCGTTGACATGGCTGTCCTGTCAACAAGCACCTGAAGATGAGTACTTTAGTTGTACCAACATGTAAGAAATACAAATGCGAGTCTTAATGTCCGGATGAATGGATGTTCTGCAGTAGATCCTTCCCACTGAGAAAGTGCACACATTCTGAAGATGGAGCTGTTGTACTTGGTCTTTTTTTTAATTTCATTTCATTTCTTCTTTTTTAATCTTTGTCTATTTTTCTGTCTGTTAATGTGCACCTGTATGGCACTGTGGTCAGTGTAAACTGTATTTTATACTGTATGTGCCTTATAAATACATTTTACTTACATTATGCCTAGAGTGAGGTCCAAGGGCCTCCTGTTTCCTATACTGTACGTAACATGGACAATCAGAATTTTGGGTCCGTGCTCTCAGCAGGTGACTGACGTTTCGGCAAACCAATCAGAGCAACAAGGAAAATAATTGATCTTATTGGTGGAAATATCCGCCTTCATGAGCTAGTCTTCTACTGTATTGTCCTATATGTTCTGTCTTGAGGGGTGCTATTGGATTCGGGGCCTGTGATTCGTTTTGGGCCTGTGTACTGTACATTGAGCAAACCTGGGAAGGGGAATGGTGCTGTGATGGGCAAGTATCCAATGCACATGTGCTGAATCTTACTGACTGGGAAATGGGCTTCTGTTGTGCAGTGGTACATTTTCTTGAATATTCACTACATTCTATGAACTGTGCTACATTGATTTAATCCAATAATGTCTTTTGTGCCTGATAAGAAAACACTCAAGCTTCGCATAACTCTACCTTTGCCATTGTCTGTATAATCTGTAAAAGGGAAAAAAAAATCAATTTAGAGACATGTAACAGATCTCATACCAATTTATTCTTCTCTCCCATTCTCACACACACTCACACATTATCTCTACATTTTGCACGTACTACACTCATAGCTCCCCCCCCCCAACACACACAAACACACACACACACACACACACACAGTACACACACACACACACACACACACACACACACACACACACACACACACACACACACACACACACAAAACTCTACTCTCTTTGTATTTGGGAATTCTTTAGCACTTTCTGCTGAAAGTACACTCTTCCAAATGATACAAGAAGCTTCCTTCAGAGTCTTACAAAAATCAGAATACGCATAAAATAATACCAAAAACACACTGTATATCTGGGAAGATATTTAAGATACTCAGTGAGTCTGTCTAATAAGACCTTTAATAGGTCTACACCATATGTCTAATTAATCTTACATCACTAACGACCAATTCTGTACCTCAGGTCCCCCCCCAAATGTTCAGAATATCAGACTTATCTCATGTACATATACTGAACACATGTCCATGTGACTATACGATACCAGAGCCTTACAGTATATATTTATAGGGCTCTCTGCTGTACCTGTGGCACCACAATTATACTTTCCCCCCTTCACATAAAACAAGGTCCTCCAAGTTTAGCCGGAGGCTGGGTTGTAGACTAAAAAAAAGGAGATAGAGGTCTGAATGGAGACTTGGTTGTAATAGAAGAGTGCTGAGGGTCCAAACAGAAAATAAGTTTGATGGAAACAGAATAAAAGCACTGAAATAATACATAGCACATATAGCAAATAATACATATAGCAAGCATATAGCATATATAATTTCAAACAAATTACCGTATCTTTCACATCTAGTGATTGATTGATGACATTAAGACAACCATCATCCAATCAAATCTCTTCAGCTTACATATACTGTAGGGAATGAGATAATGGAAAGATCCCTTAGCTTTGTCACGTACAGGGCACTGGCTAGGACAGCAGCAGAATTCTCCCTCAGAGTACCAGATACATGGTGTGTGTGTGTGTGTGTGTGTGTGTGTGTGTGTGTGTGTGTGTGTGTGTGTGTGTGTGTGTGTGTGTGTGTGTGTGTGTGTGTGTGTGTGTGTGTGTGTGTGTGTGTGTGTGTGTGTGTGTGTGTGTGTGTGTGTGTGTGTGTGTGTGTGTGTGTGTGTGTGCGTGCGTGTATTTGTGTGTGTGAGTGCAGGTATTCGCCGCACAGAAGAGAGAGGTCCCTAATTCGGCAACCGCACACTTAACCGTCCATCACCAGCGTTTAGTGGTCTCGCCTCATACCCCCTCACATAGGATTTTATTGCCTGTAAGCATTTGAGGTGTTGTGTGTGTTTTCAGCGTATTATTGCAGCAATATTTCATTTTGGCCTAGTTTTCGCAAATTGCCTATGGGGCCTCGCGTGAGGACAAGCACATCCCTGTTCATAAATTAGACATTAGGTTGGAGAGGTGCTCCCCACATGGACGAGGCAAGCACCTAATTGAGACCGTGACTCACTAAAGGAGGAGTGGAACTTCCCGGGAAACAGTGAAAAGGAACCAATGAAGAGAGATGGAGATGGAAATAGATCTATTACTGTACCAGAGGAGGCTGGGAGAATAGAGGGATGATGACGTTTGTAAACTGTACTGGTGCGTGGACCTGACTGGACTCCACCACAGCTCCACTCTGCAACACCCCTCCGCACGCACGCACGCACGCACGCACACACACACACACACACACACACACACACACACACACACACACACACACACACACACACACCTGGCCTTGAACTGGAGGCTGATGCTGCTCTCATGCAGTGCTGGGGCTGGGAACACTGTGCTGCGATCTTATCCGCCGCTGGTGGGGGAGAGAAGCCAGGGAACAACTCCATTAGTTGCCCTGGACACAGAGTACACAAGTCTCTCTTTTTCTCTTCCTCTCTCTCTCTTTCTGTCTCTCTCTCTCTCTCTCACACACACACACACACAACCACTCAGCATAATGTCTTTTCTTCCACTGCATGCTTGGGGGGGGCTCGAAGTACAGGAAAAACAGGTGAAACAGAATATGTGCAGAACATGAGGAAAAAGACCCTGATTCTCACCAGACTCCATCTATCTCTGTTCATCATACAAATACAAAAACAGAATCCTGAAGGAGTCGATTTGCTACGCTTTGGGGCAAATCCATTTTTCACTCAGACTGTGCGTTCGAGTGCCTTGTCGTGGCCCTTCTCCAGACACCCTTGCCATCAGATAGAGCCCCCCCCCCCACCCTCTCTCTCTCTCTATTGGCAAAATGAATTACTATTGTTTTGAATTACACCCACATTCATTCTCAGTGCCACCACATCACAAATTCCATAACACCGTATTTGAACGAAGGAAAATTCCTACCCACGCCGGAAAATGAAATTACTCTGTGAATCCCCGCATATTTAATGTGTTTTATTTATTACAGAGTGGCTTTTCAATTTTGAGGAGGTTCCTCACCATGGAGTACAATATCTCTCTCTATGTCTTCTCTCTGTTGCAGTAGTTTCATTTCCCTGATAGTTTACTGTGGCTGCAGCCTCCTCTCCTGTTCATTTACATGCATATACAGTACATGGTTACATGTATACACAGGCATATATGTGTATGGAACCACATTTTTTGATTCAACTAGATCCAATTGATTTGCAACGTATATGGTCTACATACTAATAAGGATCTTTGCATGTGCAGTTTGGAAAGAGCTTCATTCCAATCTTGTGTATGGGGTCAGTGTGCTTACACGAGGAGCAGAGTTAATAAGAGACATTAAATCAGAAAACCATATTGTCTAGTGTTGAAGCTGCTGGGCACAGAGAGGAAATCTATATGCACCAGCACAGCCATGCACATAGGAGATCCATCTAGCCAGCCCTGACAGAGGCTGATGGAAGAGACCGATCAAAAGGTCAACCGAGGGAACAAGGTTCTATGATGAGGTCAGGGATATTCTCTGACATTTGACATCTGACCTTTTTTCCCCTTCTGATGACTTTTTTTGCGGGTCACCTCTGGGAAAATGAAGACAGATGACACACCTCTCTCCGCGCACTCTCCGCTGACCTCAGAGGGGATCTCCATGGCCTGCACTTGCCAGATGAGATGTTCCCTTTCCGGCGTCCTCCTCGGTCCTCGGTTCGGGCCAGATAACCCCCCCCCCCCCCCTCAGCGATTGGATCGTCGAGTATGGGGCTAAGACAAACCCTCGTCCCTCCTATCACTGGTCAAGGGGCTCAACGTGGCTAAAAGCATTTTAGTGGAGTGACAAGGATGAGAAAGACAGACAGAGAGAGAGAGAGAGAGAGAAAGAAAGAGAGAGAGAGAGTGAAAAAGAAAGAGAGAGATAGGGCCTAATCATTCAAGAAAAGAAAAAAAAACTGTCCTATTTTTTTTCTATTTTTAGCCACAGAGTCATCCATCCAAGCTTCTCCGTGGCCTTAATAGCTCCCTCTGAAGCCAACACGGAGTGGTGCAGGGGTGTGGATGGTAGGGGTGTGCATTGGCACTGCCCTCACGATTCGATTCGATTACGATTCACCAGGTAACGATTCGATTCAATTCGATTCTACGATGCATTGCGATGCATTGCAATGCATCAAAATTCTACTGCACACAACAAGGCAAATTTGTCATCAGACAGGCAATTCAAGCAGTCATATTGAACTAAAGATTGTATTGGCTGTTATGTGGGGGGGACGGTGGACCTTGAAATTTTATGAAATAACATTTTAAACCTTGGAGTATTATATTAACCCATATCCTGATATAAAGAGAAAATACTGAAATTCTGATATTCATGACAGCTCACGTTATGCATATTTTAGCCTATGTTCATATTACAACTACACCTCTTTAATTCAGCTGTCTGCTTAAAGCCTTAAAATAATATTGTAAACAGTAGCATAGTTGGCTAGCTTACCACAGTCTACTGGTTGGACTGTTCAGTTTCCTTAGGGTGACCAAAAAAATCGGGACAGTCATGAAATACAAGCAGTTGTCCCGATCCCTAATCCTGCCCTAATTGTCCCGAAAAATTGTCTGATACATTAAGAAACTATTAATTCAAGGCTTCTCGTTGCCTGTATGTTTAGGGGATTAAAAACTATTAATTCAAGGCCTCTCATTGCCTGTATGTTTAGGGGGGAATTGTGTGTAGCATAGCCTACTTGCGCGATAATACTTTCTCATTCATTGTTGACGTAGAGGCTCAGGCAGCTCTGTGACCTGATGAACATACCGCTAAAAATCACAAGCGAGTGCACAAGTTGCAGCCGTGAGGGAGCTGCCACGAGAAGTGATTGGTCGTATAAAATGAAAGTTGCACATTTGTTAGGTTTTCTATAGGTTGACCTATAGGCTTAAATAAAAAATAATGTTGACATTATGTAGGCCTAGCTTAGGCTAGTCTTATTAGCGTTGCAACAAGTGTTATGGAAAGATCTGACTACATTAAAGCGCTATGAGTAACCTAGGCTTGTTTACCAAAAAAGTGCGGAGAGGGGCTTTACTTATACTGTTCGGTAAAGTTGCACGCATAGTCTACAATGGAAATCGTTCATGGAGACAGACACGTTGTGCACGGAGAGGGGGGGCTGTGGTTGTGTGTGTGAGCAAGAGAGGAAGGGGGAGTAGGGGAAAGAAATGCAGCTTTACGAATACGATGCGTGTTTTAAATTGCGTTAAAAACATAATGACTAACAGAACGCATATGTGGAGGCTGTGTTGAATCTGTGGTGCACTGCCACAAATTAGTCTATGTGTGGGGAAACACTGTACAGGCGGCGCATGTCATTGCAACATTGCTCTGGAAATGCCACCGGAATGAATGGAAACGTCAACTTTACTGTACTCGAGGCCAGAAAATAAATAGTGACATAATCGATTATGGCACGTTGCCGCATCGATGCTGAATCGTGCATGCCCCGCATTGCGATGCATCGCCGAATCGATTATTGTTGACACCCCTAGTGGATGGAGAGACAGACAGATGGAGAGGGAGAGAAGAAGGGGTGAAGACAGGGAGAGGAGAGAGAGAGAGCGAAGAGCAAGACAAACAGACAGCCGAGCGGCCATGCTGATGGGCTCCATGGCTCTGATTTGAGCTGTGAAGAGCTCTCTGCCAGGGGCACCAGGAAGTGACAATGGAGCAGTACGCACCACGCAGCAATAAGCAGCCGCCCATGAAAACAGAACAAATCAGGAAACTTAGCTGGGTGACCTTTCTCTCGCTTTCTTGCTCTTTCTGTCTGCCTCTCTGGTATGCTCCTTCTCTCTCACACACACACACACGCACACTCACACATACACACACACTCACACACACACACATACACACACACTCACACACACACACACACACACACACTCACACATACACACACACACACACACACACACACACACACACACACACTGGTTGCAACCCACACACACACACACACACACACACACACACACACACACACACACACACACACACACACAAACACACACACACACTCACACACAGATACACACACACCCTGTCTCCATATATATGACTGGCATAATCTCTTTGGCATTTTCAATATGCTTAACATTCCAGCGCATGTTTTGTGTCCTTGCAGATCTGCTGGAGTAGTGCTGAGGTGTCAGTGCAGGGGAAGCACAATAACGCCGGCGACTTGTCTCGCAAGTTTAGTGGGACTGGGGAAGTGCAGTGGGCGCTGAAAAAACAAGTGTGTGAGCGGAGGGTGCCGAGTCAGTGAAAGCCGGCCAATCTCAACGCCTTCATGGTTCTCTGGGAAACGGGCAGTCATCAACTGCCCCAGTGTCTAACGGACTCACTGACAGGCTGGATATACACATCTCCATCCTCTGGAGGATCCTAAAGCGATTTGCCCAAGGGGCCTGGCCTGCTGTCCACCTTCAACTTCCCTCCAGTAGACATTTTCTTTCTCCAACCATATCAGATGCAGTAGTATCTAGGGGGGTGTTCACGTCAGTGAATTGTGCCATGTCATCAACAACAACAACACATGTTGTTGAATGGCAACAGATGTTGAAGAGCATTGATACATACAGTAGAGGACATCACTGCATGTTTGCACATCGCTACCAGTTTTAGACCGTTCACCCCTGGAAAGGAGTAAACAGCCATAGCTGCTCTGGGAGGCACCCCATTTGTGTCACCCCCTACTACTACTAATAATAATAAAAGATACAGTATGAAGATGAAGACGATGGGGAATTTGCTGCTGAGGGTGATGATGATGATGATGGTGATGATAATGATGATGATGATGATTGAGAAAGACAATCACTCTTCTAATTACTATTCATACTACAGTAATAGTGGTCGTCGTGGAGATAATCGAGTTTTGTGCCATTATTTATCTGATGAATGAAGCAATAAAAGCCTCGGCGATCTGCATTCTTTCCTCATCTAAAATGGGCCGAATGTTCCTTGGTGATAAAGCAGCGCCGACAGGCCATCTCACCTCTCGTCTCCTTCTGGCTCTCCTCTGCCAAGCAGCGCCACAGCCCTGCCGACAGAGCGGCTGATTACAGAATTAACCTCTGTCTGTGCGTAAACACTGTGCAAGGCACATCCCCCTTCAATCTAATTCATGTTAATTAGCACAGGCGCCTCTTTTTTTTTGGACCCAAATTGCGCTCGCTCTCAATGGGGAGACATGGCGGATTACCGTGCGCTCGGAGATGAGGCTTCTGCATGGGAGAAAAGGGGAACGGCAGGTCTTGGGGCTCCCTTGCACTGTGCCACACCAGCCAGCCATCCATCCGCCCCCACACCACGCCTACTCTGCTCTAGACCTCCACAGGCTCCAGGGGGCCTAACAATCCTGCTCCATCAGCAGCTGGGCCAGTCTGCAGGGGAGGAGGAATAGAGAGAGGGAGAGAGATGACTGAGAAGTGTGTGTGTGTGTGTGTGTGTGTGTGTGTGTGTGTGTGTGTGTGTGTGTGATGGACTGAATGCCTGAGTGCCAGTGGGTAAGGAGCAGAGGGGGGCCTCCAGTCAGAAGAGACCCGTCGGAGGAATTACACCAAATCATCCCAATCAGCTGTGGGTCAAACTCTCCTCAGGACGTAGTCATGCAGTTATGCAGTACAGTGCTGGGATCTGTGGGAAGAAGATTGTGTGTGTGTGTGTGTGTGTGTGTGTGTGTGTGTGTGTATGTGTGTGTGTGTGTGTGTGTGTGTGTGTGTGTGTGTGTGTGTGTGTGTGTGTGGATGCGTATATATAAAAGAGAGACATCTGTTTTTGTTTGTTTGTTCCATATACATCGTATAGTACACATTGTTTGTACAACAGACATTGTGTACATACTTGCATTCTTGCATGAATGCTGGTGTCTTGTGCATGTACTGTATATTCAGATATTCAGATGTGTGCAAGTGTGTGTGTGTGTGTGTGTGTGTGTGTGTGTGTGTGTGTGTGTGTGTGTGTGTGTGTGTGTGTGTGTGTGTGTGTGTGTGTGTGTGTGAGTGTGAGTGTGTGTGCTTTCATCTTTCTGTGCCTGCTAGGTAATATGGTAATCCTAATCCATTTTCTTTTGAGGTATGCGATGCTTATCGTTGGCTATCTCCTGTGGATCTGCGTATCTGCCGGCAGCATCTGGTGAGCGCCTCTCACGCTGGTGTGGCCGGCCGCCGCCACTGTGTGATCAGAGGGACACTTGTC